>NW_026131772.1:0-187783 GCF_903995435.1 Acomys russatus | reverse complement strand
CAGAGCGGTATTAAATTTCCAGATATATAAGAGGGGTCACTACTTTGTCTACAACAGCCTTGTCCCCAAAATGAGTTTCACACAGCCCTGTGTGTCAAGCAGATTGTCTATTAACAAAAAATATAATTGCAGGCTCTTTGTCATTTAATACAAGAGCAATTAGAAGTTTAGCATATAGAAAAATTCGATAGTCTTTGAAATGATCTTGAGCTTTTGGTAAAAAAGAAGTCACGTACATGGAGACGGATAACAAATTTGAGAGCAATAAGTAATGGAACACAAACAATCGAATATTTATAGCCTGGAATTTCTTTACCTTCTCTATTAAGTAAGTCTTGGACTATAATAGTAATAGACTTAATATTGATATTTTTTACGAAACGCTTGGATGAGTAAGATAGGGAAAGGTTTGCTTTTTCAGTAGCAACACTGAACAGTACTGGTAAAAAAGAGACACCATTAGAAGGAACATCCATAGCGAATGTTGAATAGTCCCACTATAAGGAAAATTTTGTGTAATAGTCTTTGGAAATAAATTTTAAAAAGTTTCCTCAGTCTATCATTTTTCTTTATATGGATGTTATTCTGTTGGTGGATTTTTATGTGATTTTTAAAAAGATACTTAAAAATACAATGAATTCTACCCTGTTAGGGATTACAGATAGCTGTAGAAAAATACCGAGAGGAGTATCCCTTTCATATTAAAACTATAAGTTATCTGTATGATAAATTAAACAAGAAAAGGTATAGAATAATCGAAAACATTAAATAACACTCAAAAATGAATGGTAGACATTAACTGGTTTATGCCTACAAGTGGACTATCTACCTATGAGTTAAGACACTTATTTTAAACATTACAAGGGGAAGCACATTTAAACAGCACAATATGTCCAAAATAAAAAGCAGAAAATGAGCTGGTTTTGGAAGAACAAAAACTTCAAATGGACTATGTCGTTACAACAGACCATAAACTTGGTTTCATTCTGGTTATTTTGCCTCCAAAACACTCTCCAACTGGGCTGCTAATGCAAAGGCAAGACAAGTTCATGGGATTATTCCTACCAAAAAACAAACAAGCAAACAAACAAACAAAGTAAAAAGTTGAAGACAAACATACAAAATTCTGAATAGACTGCAACAAGCAGAAAAAGACTGTGCTTCTTATTAATTCTGAGAATATGTCTTTCTGTCTAATTCTACCTTGAAGTACTATTTGGAGACATTAATGGCAAAAATCTAAAAAAGAAAAAGGAAAGAGTTTTTAACAAGAACTGATTGGATCTTTGCTTGTATTGTAAAGAGGACACCAATACAGTGTCACTCACCATTTTTACTGATGCAAATAATTCGTGTATGGCTGTTTTTAAATCTGATAATATTTCTAAGGTAGTCAAAAGCCCATTTGCATACATTGAAAAATCAGAAACTTTTGCAATCCTTATGGTAACGTTGGATTTTCCTTCTAATTTCTCCGTTTTTTTCTATTTCATTCTTTTTTCCACCTTTTTCTCTATCATCTACTTCTCTTCTTATTTTTTGCTTCATAAATTGCATCGTTTTCTTCATCTTTATCTGGTTTCATTAGCATTTTTCTTCTTTTTGTCAATTTCTGCAACATTGTTCTCTTTTTTATCTCCCCCTTCCTCTTAATTTTCTCAATTTTCTTTTTTTTTTCTAAATATATAATGGCCTTGTTCTTTTTTCCCTTTTTCATCCTTTTTGAAAATTTTCCAGTTTTTTCACCTTCTTTTCTTGAATTTTTCCCTTTTTCTGCTTCTTTTTCATCTATGTCTCTAACTTTTCTCTCCTTTCTATTTAAATGTATTTTCATTTTTTGTTCAATTTCTGCGTTTTCTTCAACTATTTTTTCTGTTTCTCGCTTTCTTATCCAAATGGTTCTGTACCTTTCTTCTTTTCTTCCTTTCCTTCTCATTTTTTCTCTTTTTTTCTCTTTTCTTGTTCTGACAATTTATCGCCATTTTCTTGTTATTATTTTTCCTTAATACAACTTTTCATTTTTTTCTCTTTCTTTTACATTTTGATTTTTTGTTCTTTTTCATGTTTTTTCATCTTTTTCTCCTTTCCTTAATCTCATTTCCATTCTCATCATCTTTTTCTTCTTTCCTGCAACATTTCTCTTTTTTAGCCATTTCTTCCTTATTTTTTAAATTATTCTCCTTTATTGTTGCTACAATTTTTATCATTTTCTTCAATAATCTTATACTTTTTGTGCATGGATTTTCGCTTCATTCAACCCAGGAGAGGTTGACGAAAAATGATGGATAAATAGATGGAAAAGAGGCACAGGATAGCTACATGATAGATAAATGGATGCATGACAGTCACAGATAAACAAGTGTCAAGGGTAGAGAATGGAATACATACACAGACAAGCTAGATGATAGAATCCATATATTGCTGATAGACAGTGGCTCAGCAAATAAATTATGATAAAAAATAGAATAAATATATATAATAGCTATAAAAGAGATGTGCAGTAGAAGAGAAAATTGGGTTAGTTATGTGATACCGATACATGAATGGTTAACAGTCACACAATAACGATGTGAAAGAAGTGAAATAGATAGCAGATAATCAAATGATATGTAAAGGAAAGATGATAATTTTATGGATGTTAGATACATAAGAGACAGGTGGATGAAAGATAAATGGTAGCTAAAGATAAATGAAACCTGGATCTTTGTCATTTACAGGATAGATTAAAGGATAGATGAAAGACAGGCATGGGATGGTTAGAGGATTAAGAATTCACCTCATGACTTCTAAAAGAGCAGACAGTGCCCTTAACAACGGAGATATTTCTCCATGACCCCCTAATTGAATATAGTTAAATAGACTTAGTCACTCATAATCTTGCCTATGTAACCATGTCAGGATGACCTTTTCATTTCTGCCCCCAAAATATTTTTCCTGGAGTTTTCAGAAGCTGAAATTTCTAGTTAAAATATTTTATCTTTAACAAAAACAGACATGCAATTATACAGAAGCAGAAGTCTATTTTAGCTGTTTTCCCAAGTCAGAGACTGAATTCCTTATTGGTTTTTTATTCTTATATCATTTAATATTTCCTAAGTAAGCCCTTTAATTTATTTTATTAAAGTCTGCTATTTTCTTTTCAATTATTAGGAGAACCCTCCAAAAATAACCTTATGAAATAAGAATTATAATATGCACATGAGGCATAACACAGACAAATGATTTTAACTCCAGAATTACAGACAGAAAATAAAGCAAATGAAATGGTTATAATGCAAGCCTAGGATCTCAAAGTCTACCTGGCAAATATGAGCAAATTTCAAAGATGATTTTAAAAATTCTGGAAACACTGTGTACATTTTGTACAGAGAGAGATAGAGAGACAGACAAAGACAGACCAAGACAGAGAGACAGTAAATTAGAAAGCATCACAAATAGACAATATTAAGCAGGAAAAACAATATCTAGGATAAAAAAATCATAGACTATATTGAGCAAGAAAAACAGCATCAAGGATAAAAAACAAGCTTAAGGAAACAACTTAACTACCAATAAAAAATGATAAGGAAACATTACTACAACTTTCAAAAAAAAAAAACCTCTTGTATATGTAGTAGAGATCAAATCCAAGAATGAGTGAAATTAAGGGAGCTCAGATTAAAATCCAAAGGATTAGTATTGTGGCCACAGGGAAATCAGCTTTTAAACTTTCCATACCACAAGAAAAAATAATCATCACAGTACAAAATGCATTTTCATTTTTAAACATATATTACTTAAAAGAGAAACCCAACACATCAAAGTTTAAATACCAAGAACACAAAACCAAAACAAAACAATACCATAATATAACTAAAGGAACTATGAAATGGGTAGTAAGTAGACTAGGTGAGTTACTTGCACCCATACATGAAAACCTGAGTTCAATCCTTGAGACTTGTATAATAGAAAAAGAGAATCTACTCCTACAAGCTGTACTTTGAAATATATATATATATATATATATATATATATATATATGTGTGTGTGTGTGTGTGTGTGTGTGTGTGTGTGTGTGTGTGTGTGTAGTGGCATGTATATTCACACACAATCACACACACACACACACAAACACACTATGAAAATAAATTTAAAAACAAAGAAAATATATTAAGACACCTATACAGGCAAAACAATCAGGTTAACAGAAGAACTCAACAGAAACTTTAAAGATATGAATGCAAGGAAATAATATATTACATGTCCTGAAAATAAATAATGCTAAGTAAAAACACTTTGCATACACCACTACTACTGGTAGAAAAAATATTAGAGAAAAGCATGAAAAAACACAATTTACCACCGTCAAGAAAAAAGACAGCAGAAGAGGGAAAAAAATCTCAATCACAAAAGAAAACTAAGGATTTATAAATAAAAATAAAGGAGGAAAAAGAAACAAGCAATACTCTTAATAACCAGGAAAACACCAAACAAAATTAAGGAATCAGCAATCTCCTTCCCTATAAAAAGATCTTAAACTCTGTCAAGATGGGAAACTTAACCCTTTAGTTCCTTGACCACAAACCAAAGCCATGTTATTTGATTTGACAAGCTTCTCTGAAGAGGTTATGAAGAAGAATCCAAATATTTTCCTTTCTTGTATTTCAGAAAAATTCTAAGCTAATTAAGACTAATGTGGCATTTGATTTCAGGAATTTTAAATCAATTCTAGATTCTATTTTTTGGATGATCACTGGCAAACATATCTATGTCTTTTTGGTCTTTTATGTAAGTATGTGCATTTGTAGTAGAGTTAATATTTACTGTAGGAAGTCAAATCACCCTATTAGGTACAACTGTGATGTAATAAATGATGGATAGTTGCTTGATGAGGTTGTAATGTCTGATATCTCATTTAAAACATGGCTATATAAGCCAGCCTTCTTTATGTGTGTAAAAAATCCCAAAGACATCTTCATATGACCATTAATAATTGCATCGATAACATGAGGTATAGAGAATGAGTATATGTGTGTTTTTTGTTGAATACTCTTATAGACACCATGGAGAAGCTGCATATGTATTGAAAGAAGAACCTAAAATCTTCTTCTAGTAATGACTTCAATCCAAAACATTGAGAAACATATTTTAAGCAATGTACATTGTGCAATTAAAATGAATATAAAACTTTGTATTCTAAGGAAAAAATTGAAAAGAATTTTTTATTATAAAACCATCTGCACTTACACAATTTATTCCAAGTTTTCTCAACTGTAAAATAATCTATGTGTATTAAGAGTTGTAATTTACCTTGTAAAAATATTAGTATGTATATGGAAATTTTAATCTCTCAAGAGATCCAAATTGGCTTAAAATATAGTTGATTATTTTAACATACATAGTTGATCAGTGGGCATTCATACTTGGTATTTCTAGCACTTGAAAATGCACTAGATTCAAACAAATTAAATTAACATCAAGTCATATATATCTGATCAGAACTTAGGGGAAAAAATAATTTTGAGTGTGCTGGTAGTGGAAAAGTGCAACACAGATTTATAACACATTACTGTGTAATTAAATATGCAATGCATTTGTTAAAACAAGGATTAAAGAAGGGCAATTTGTAAGAGAGAAGTGTGAAACAAACAACCAATATCTAAAGAAGTGCACTATTCAGTTTTTTCCTAAACTACTCTTTGTAAAACGTTAATATTCATTTTAAATTAATTTATGTACCATTGCACTATACCCTAATATATATTTAATTCTAATAAAAATCTACAGCATTTAAATTATTTGTTGTCAGTTTTCACACAAGGAATAAATTTTAAATAGAAATTCACTGGTATCTTCACTGCCACTGTGTGTCACAAATTGAAAATTGTTCAAATTATATTTGGCTGGACCATTTTGTACATGAGTTCTGCGAAATGTAACTTTGAATGTGTTAACAAGAGGAAGTTGCTTCATGGTTGTATCATTTTCTATAAGCAAGAGTTAAGGCCAAAGCATCTGTGAAAATACACTGTGAAGCCAGAGGACCAGACACCTAAGCCAGTTCCACTATGCACTGCAACTCTGAAGCACTGAGCAATCCCATGCCAGGATTTTAACTTTTTACTTAAGTATCTCATGTGGATATTACTCAGTTTGAAAAGCTAAGACAGAAATATGATTTATTCTGTAGGTAATAAGATCAAATTTGACAATTGTTCATGCATTTTAGTTATACATCTACTTTAATCATAATTAATTACATTTCCATATTTCAAAACCATCTCTTAAACTTTTTTATTAGTTTGCATTCATCTGTTCTAATATATTTTCAAACTAGTAAACACCCATTAAAAAGAGTGGCTTCCAAATATGTTTAATATAAAACTATCAAATTTTTAGATTATTTTCCAAGTTGGAATTGTATTAGGAGTTTCTGGTTTAAAACATTCCTTCACATTATTAGGTTTGGCATTAATATCCTTATATGATCTGAATATTTTTAGAACCTCATGAAATTAATGAATAATTCCATATCTCTTCCACAATACTGGGAGCTTATAAAAGGTTCCTATTGATAGGTAAATCTTACAAGGTATTTAAAACTTATACCTACCTTTGCCTCTGTCTGAAATTTCTAATATATTTTCATAGATGTTTGGGAAATGACGTCTAGGATTATGTGCGTTCCAATAACCAGGTATATAATTCTAAGGATCTTGAACATTGTGATCTTTGATTTGGAAAAGATCTGATATAAAAAGAAAAAACTGTAATATTTTGTTACTTCCATCACATAGGTGCCCAGTTTCTTAAAAAGAAAATAATCCAACCAAGAATCAGTAGTCCCTCAAATACTTGTTTCAGGATGAAATCCTAAATGTTCAATACTTACATAAAATATTCTTTTAAGTTCTGTATTGAAGTTTGTCCATTACAAAAGTGTGCTGTTCACATGTTCCATGTTTTCTAAACACAAAATAAAAATCACACATTAATCATCAATAATTTTTCAACATATAATTTTGCCTTACCATAATAGAATTCTACTGAGTTTTATGTGGTAAAAAAAAGTTACTTCCGTGCCAACTGTCTTTATTCTAAGCTTAAGAATGTCTTTGAAATGTTTTAAAAGATTTGCATGTAATTACATGTGTATGCTTTTGTTGCATGATTCAATTTTATATATGGATAGACATGTTCACATTAGGGTACATGACTGATTGACTTGAATCTGACAATAACTGCCAAGAATTATCACCACAGAACACTGAAAGTGACGTCTTATATCTGTCATTTGATATTGGTGAGTGTGAAGGAAGCTACATTCTGTAGAAAATACTTTCATGCACGTAGTCAACCAACCACATATTTGTCTAAATATTTTTCTGTCATTTCTTGAATATGAGTAATTACACAGATTGTTAGTCATTTCCTCAGATAACTCATTGTTACACATTATGTTTGATTACTATAAGTTTAAATTAACATCAATACTGTGGAAGATTATGTGAAAATAAGATAAAGGCCTACAACTTAAGGGGTGATATTCATCAGTGTTGAATTTATGGCTTATAAGTTCTGGACTTCTTACTTTTCCAAATTATAATTTACACTCACAATTTCTAATGTTTTAGTTTTAGTCATCATTATTTACTCACTTTCATCTAAATACAAACATGTCATTAAATAAAAAGTAAAATTCAAAAAATAAGATCTAATTAATACCTTCAAGAATGCAAAAGAAATGTGCATCAAAAACTAATTCCAATATTCAGATATCTACAGACTCTCTTGAAGAAAAGTATCAAAAGCTATGCACTGATAGAAAATAAAAGATGTCTTACACACTCCCTACTTTGTGTATCTGATTTCATATAATAAATGTAAAACCAATATAATTCTCAGAATACTCATTCTCTTTTGGTTTCCCATTGTACAGTCAAACATTATTTATTTTACATTCAACAGGAAAACAATGGAAGAACAACTACTCAATTTCTATTTTTTTACATAATCTGAAAGTTACGCACAGTAGCTTCTATGTGATATATTTTTACAGATTTTGTTTTTATGGCCTTGAAATAATTATCTAGCCAGTAATTCCCTCTAATTTTGTTCTTACCATATTCTGTTTTTATTGGCTTATACAAATGACATAATTGTCCACAATTAAATTGTTCTGGATTCCTAAGTTAAAACTTTCCTTCATTTTTAGATTGTTTCCATGAATTTTCTGAATCCTTGCATTTCATTCTTTAGTAAATTAATAGTATATCAAACTAGCATTTCTCTTCTATCTCAAGTGCCTGAGAGGCCCAGGAATAATTTTCATTCATAAAAGTGAGTCACAGGTATTGTGTAAATATTCTTCTTGTATCAGGACCCAACGGCACGTGCATGTGTTCCCAGCACTAAACGAGGCAGTTTGAGGGCAGACTGATCTACAAAGAAAGTCTAGGATACTCTAAGCTACACAGAGAAAACTTGTCTGATTTGTAACAAAATTTTTATGCATGTGTCCTATGTGTAGTACAATAAATGATAGGAGACCACGGAGTTCGCCTTGCCCAGCTGCCTTGAGAGGCATGCAACTTAGGCTTTTCAGGTTATAGCCATAGCTCCTGGCACACAATGCACTTTTCACCTCTTCACACTGATTCACTCCATTATCCAGTGAAGTGTCCAGGCCTTTGTGTTTCTCTCTTTGTGAAATTGGAAGGAAAAGAAGGATAAAACTTGTGTACACGATCTAACAGGTGTATGTCATTTTATTCTGGCAACTATAGCTGTATTGATCCTGGCAATTGCTATTATGTTTTGCTTCTCATATATTTATAAAAAAGTTGCTTTTTTGTTGATACAATTGTCACAGCTTCAGTCTTGTAGGTGCACTGACAGCCTGGTCTGATTTACATACGTTCACTTGTATTAGATGACCTTGATTGTGTAAACAAGCACAGATATTTATAGAGCTACAAATACAAAAACTCTTTGCTTGCTTTGAAAAAGAATCATTACCCAAAACATGGCACTTATTTGTTAAAAGCAGTTTGTTTTCTTATAAAAATATTAATAACAATGTGGAGCTTCCTATTTGAGCAGAGGTCTTTATATCTATTTCATATTGAAATTTTTCTTTAATTGACATGAAATTCTTTCACTTCCCTTTTCGTTTTTTCCCTGTGCTCCTCAAAATCATCTGCTCTGGAACCTCTATACTACTGATTTTCAACTTGATGGTCTTTTGTCCATTTGATTACATGAATAACATATATCTGTGTGTGTGTGTGTGTGTTGATATACATAGCAATACAAACATAAACTATGATTTGGGTGCTTGTGTGTTTGTGTTTTCAAGGGTTATCCCTTTGCATGATAGAACCAATAATGTAACCTCATCTACCACACAGTTCTACAAAAAGAAGTCTGTTCTCAAAATGAAAGATAATTTGTCTTCATTCCTAACTGTTAATAATGTAGCTATGTGACATCATGCTTACATGTGTGTCTGTACAACATACAAAATATACATGTGCATTCCTTGTAGATTTCATAGATGGATCATTGCAAAATGGATCAAAGGATTATGGAAATCTCCAATTACATCGTGATTTTGAACATAGCCTGATAGATAAGAGCCTTATCCCTAAATATAAAATAAAATTCAAGAGTAATTAGGAGTGTTTGCTCTTAACAGACTATGCATGTTTTTTTTTATTATCTCAGGGAAATGTTTACATGCAGTCTCCAACTCGACCATTCAGTTGAGTTTTCTACAATGGGAAATATAGTGGGATTATCATATCCTAGTGAAATGGATATACCTTGCCTTACAAAAACACAGTCATGAGCATAGAGGTTCCTTTCACAGGTACATATACTCCTTATCATATCCCTTGTCTGATTCACAGCATCTATTCTTACAATATCCACTTGTCAATTAAGAGGGATTAATTCTTCCATTGATTTACATTTATACTTATCTACATCAATACATTTACATTATAATGCCTGCCTGATTATCTAAACAATAATATATGGGATGATTAACATAGGCTAAGAAACAAACAATAACTGTAAAATCATTACTATAAATGTACTTTTCTAATGTTTTCAGGGGTGAAAGTAAAATTTGTTAGTGTTCCAGATGTAAGAATTTTATTTATGTATATATAAACATATATACATATATAATTTAATTTATATTATATAAACTACATTATATATTAAATATATAAACATACATATTATAAGATGATACTTATTAGAGATTGGATAAGCATTCTATGTACTGTAAAGTTATTGACTTGGGGTTTTTAACTTCTAATCATAATTCCCACTTGAATAAATTTTTCTCACCTAACATAGTAATTCATGGGCATTTCCTTGTAATTCTGTGAAAATTTAACGTTATGCATGAGTATGCCTGAATTCCCATTTTCTCAAATTTCTTCTCAATCATTTGAAGCCAGAAAGATGGTGTTGAATCCATGTGAAAGCTAAAACAGAATGTTCCAACAGATAAGGAGCCCAGACTTTTGAATTTCCTCTCCTTTATCTGTTTTTATAATTTATTTGTTAACATTATAGTGTGCTCATAGTTGTCTCTCTCCTCTGCTCCCAGTCTTAACCTCCTTCCTTTTTTCCCCCTACACCCCTGTCCCTACTCCCTTATATGTTTTAAACACTGCATCCGCTCACCTCAAATGTTACATCCACATCACTTTCTTATGACTGATGAACTTCCTAATTAAATAACGTAATCATTGCATAGAATGAGCCAATTGAGTGTATGAAGTAGAATATTTTTTGAAGTGTTACTTTTGAAACTAAACAAAGAGTTTGTTTTGTCAGCAACCATAAACAAATTTACCAACAACATTTTTTAAAATTTCACTTGTTGTTAGAGTTAAATTCATTATCTCATCCTTGCATAAGTCTCAAAGCAACAGCCAACTCAACACATGCAAAGTAAAAATCAAATCAGTGAATCTAAAATACTGAAAATAATACAGAAAATAAAGAAATAATATCTTGAGGAAAGTACTTTATATTTTACAGGAAATCGTGACTGGCATTTCTCACAAATCCTACCTCAAAAGTGTCTTGTCAATTGAGAAAAATTTTTCTTGAAAATGTACATTGTAACTGTGGAAATGACTATGTGGATAAAACACTTTTCTCATACAATAATGCACCTGTCCTCACATCTCCATGATACTTACAATCTCTAGATACATTAAATGGGATTTGTTGTCTCAGTACTCTTATGATGAGAAGGAGCTGGAGGCAGTAGAATGTCTATTAGCAAATAGCCTAATAGAAAGGATACACACAATGCTTTCTCAAATAAGACAGCATGTGTGGCCAGTACTCAATGCTCTACTCTGTCTACTTTTTATTTTCTGCTATAATGTATGTCCACATAGAGAAGATTTTCAAAAGATGTATAGTAGCTTTGTGGGAGACATAATGGAATAAAATATTTAACAAAACATATCTCATATATTCTCAGCACAGGTAATTACTGAAACATTTGCTACTGTATGTTCCAAGCAAATAAATGACATGATCTCTGTTTATTTAGATTACTACATATGGTATGAATTGTAGAATCTTTAATAAGTTTCATCAAACACAAAAGAGTAAAGCAATTCAATTATTTAACATGATATAATTTGTTCCTTCAATCTTTTGTGGTAAGACAGTTTTCCTGAACCATGGATTACATTTCAATACTGAAAACAAACTTAACAATCCAATTTTAAGTACCAAATGAATCATATTAATTTTTATCATATATAAGCCAAAAAAATCATAAAGTAGATGACATTAGGACTGGAAATACAGAATGCCATGTTCATAGAATAATATTGATTTTTGAGGTGCAATATGTCTTATAATCATGGTGTGTTTTATGCACCTCATGTATATATTCATGTATGCAAAGAAATATATTGATTCATGTATCAATGTAAAAGCACATCCTACATAAACATTACCACAATATAGATAAGCATGTCTTTTAAACCCATATTATTCCGGTAAGGGCTCCTCCTCAGAAGAAAGCAGACAGGTTACAGCATAAAGCAGAAGAACCTTCAAATTGCAGATTTCCTTCTTTACTCTGATGGGGAAGAAGAGTCACTGATGAAAAAGTGGGGTGGAGCCACTAAAGCATTTCTCATTGGCAACAAATAGTCTGACCTAACATCAACTTGCTCTGCAAGTTTTCCTTGCAAAACGGTTGCCACTCATAGTTGGCTGTTTCCCATAGCCGTGTTTTCTAATGAGTTATTTATTGAAGCATACTGTAAGTGAACATTTGATAGTATACAAATAAGGAAGCATAACCCTAATAGCATATTTCAAGAATGGTTATATGCCTCTTCCCATACTGTAATTATGTGCTGAATTATGAAGTAAGAAATGTACTGCATTGTATAATGATATCATCACTGTCTTCCAGGGTCAGAAAGTTTTCATGAATTTACTCTCTACAATCAATAAATTACTTATTGCTTTTATGAAAGTAATTCCTTTCCAACAGGTTAAAAATTAGATTGTATATCTATGTTTATTTATATTCAATTATATATAATCTAATTTAAATAATATATTGAACTTAAACATATATATATATATATATATATATTATTCTGTGCCTATGTTTAATTAAATTTAGTTGTGTATGTATAATGGAAATTGCATTAATAAAATTAGATTGCAGTCATTTATGAGAATAAGTTCAGCAGATTTTCTCACAATTAAACCACAAAGAAGGGTAAGAACTAAGATTCATTTTCTTCATTATTTCATTGAGAAGAAATCTAGAGAATGAGTTGTACAAAGCACACCATGTTTATTAGACATTGATACTGCCCATAAATTTGACTTTATTTCCATAAAAAACATTCTTGACCTCTCCCCCCAGGTCTTGGTTTGCTACAGGTGACTTAGCTCTGTTCATACCTCTATACTTTGTAGATGCTCTTCTTCACTCTCTACTTGCCGACCCATGCCACCTGCTGGTGAACCTTGGTATTGACAGCATTTTGTAGGTAAGAGTATTTTTGAGACACATGATTGACATAGGTGGTTTCTTGTGTCTCTCTCTGAACCAACCAATTTCTATAGACAGCAGGATAGAGTGCCTAGATTGACTAGACTCTGACTTGCGCCCACAGCTGGGGACTACCTTGGAATACAGAGAAGAGGTTGTTCTCTAAAGGAATTCCCCTTCAACAGTCAGGAGAGAAACTATTTTAAGAGGCTGGAGAGATGGCTTTGTGGTTCAAAGGGGTTTTCTGGTTATATCTTAATGCACTGTGGCTTTTATTAGGTCAACAAACAGCCCTTGAAATCCTACTTAGAAAGATTTTGGGTTGCTATTGTTTAAACCATTAATGGATGTTTACATTTTTTTTCAATATTCTGTCCTTGGATAAAGCTGTAACCTTTCCCCTTTTAACTTCACAAGGAGTTCAACTTTGTGTCCTAGGAATACATAGATATGTCCATTAGTCTTTTATTTTACTATATTTGTGTTTTGTTCTTTGTTTGCATATTTCATTGAACCATGTCAACATGCCCCTGCCTTTCATCTACTTTATCATTTATGTCCTTTTCATTTGTTTGTTTGAGACAGGGTATTGTTATTTAGCTTTCTTTGGCCTTAATCTTGCTGTGTTGCCTAGACTGGATTTTAATTTTAAAATCTTCATGCTTTAATATCCACATTGCTCAAATTAGAATCATGTACTCTACACCTAACATTTATTCTTCTGTTTTAGTATTAAATTTTTCCACTGTGATAAACTGTGTTGTTTACTTGAAGGATTTGTAACAAATTGGTACATGTGCCTGTATCTGATTCCCTTTCCTACCTCAGTGTGTGTGTGTGTGTGTGTGTGTGTGTGTGTGTGTGCATGTTTGTGTTTTTGTGTCTGTGTTCCAAGAAATGAAGTCAGAGTCTCACATAATCTAGGTGAGTGCTTTACCAAAGAGCTATTTTCTCGATATATTTATGATTCTTGAATGTATGGAAGGACGTGCTAAAAAGACAACCTTTCTCTGGTGCTTTTTTTGGGGGGGGATTCACTGTAATTCATTATTTAATCTCTAGTATTTATATAAATGCTCCACTGTTCCTCATTTTGGTATTGGTATGTTGTATTTTCTAATTAGTCTATTTTCTCCAAATTTTAAATTTAATAGGCATATTTACTAATTACATTCTTTTTCTAAAATGATTTCAAAAGTGATTAATATTCGTTGATTTAGCATTAATTCTGAATTTCTAAAACATTGTTATATTTATAAGTCACTATTAGACAGGTTAAAGAGTAAATGTTTACAATGCTAAATTTTATATCTTTCTTTCTTTTCTTAAATTTTTATTTGTTTTGATTTGAGGACAGGATTTTGCCCTATAGGCAAGTCTGGGTTACCACTCATCAGTGTCCCAAGTACTGGGATTAGATGTGTGATTCACCATGCCAGGCTGCTTAATTATTTTATATAATCTAACCTATATATTTAAGCTTGTAAGTGATATTATATACCGAGAGGATTCATGAAGTAGTTGACAACTGATCAAGGAGCAAAACAAGAATACAAGATTAAAGCACAAGCTAGATGCAGCGTGGGTTCTAGGACAGCTATTTCTATCCAAAGAGACTCTATCTCATTAAAACAAGAAATCAAAATAAAAAATAATTCAAACAAAATAACAGAAGAAGAGGATATATCAACGTTACTCCTCTGAGTTTAATTCTCTTGCACAATTTTTGTTAGTTTTTTTCTTGAGTTTATTTTACTTTTTTGTTGCAAGTAATTTACCAGATGGCCTAATAATGTTTACTATAAGGTTATTAGGCCTGTAATTATTATTACAGCAGTATTTTCTAACCTGCTAGTAATCAGTCAATACACAGAAACCTGTTATATTTTAAGTAGCATTAGTTAACTTGGGGCAGGGCAGATATTAATCTTCTAAACTATTTTTCATACTGGGATAGACATCCCATATCTTACTCCAATCCCATGCCATCTGCTTCTAATAATTTCTATCAAGGTACCTCCCACCCATAATCCCAAATACTTGCTAATTATCATTACATGGGCAATGTCTCTTTCCACACCAGCTAGGAAACTGTGTTTCCATCTACTAGGAGAAAAATTTTAGAACCATGCATACCTATCAAATTTGCTCTAGCCAACCTACTCAAAATACAATAAATCCATGTGGACTTTAAATATAAATGATGTTCTTACATTTTTCTGTTGAAATCAGACTTAGTCAATTAAAGCACTTTCAAGATACACCCCCAAGTGTACTCTGTGTATCAGTAGTCATTCCTGCCGCAGGATAATATTTCCCAAGATACTTTTAAACCATGTCCACTCACTGGTCCTTCTATTGAGTAAACACCCTTCTTAGATACTGCACACAATATCATCTGCAAATCTGGCCTCATAAGTGTCCCCAGCTTTAGTAATTGGTAAGGGCTTGGGATTGAAGATTGTGCAAAAGTATCATTTTCAATCCACTGGCACACACCTCTAGTGGGAAAGACACCATCAGGAAACCAGGAAGCTCTGAAACCATAGGTATAGTAAAAGGCAAGAAATCCAATTCTTAGTTTGCAGTGGAACCAGGAATCTCAGAAACAAAACCATTGACTCTGGATCCAGAGGCAGAGCCCAATTCCTCTTTGTGTGCAACATCTTTACCTTAACTTGGATAGTGCTGAATAACCCACAGCTATTATCGTACCCCCAGATTCATGGCTGACCCAAAATGCAATCAGTATTTTCTGGTATTATTGACACCGTAGCTTAAAAACACATCAGTTACATGATGTTGGCCATCTTCCAATGTAATAAAAGATACACATACTTCATCAAGTATACCGTTCCATGAAATGGTTCTAAACCTTGTTGAAAATGTGAGCCTGGGAGTAAACTCACAAGGTTATGTACATATCTGAGGCCTTGAGTTTAAGTATATAGTTGAAATTATTAGGGCAAGGATATCTACCACCAAATCACTAAGTAGCTTGTCCACAGACTGTAACCTGTGGCATCAGGTATGATTGCGTTCTATTCTAGTGACAGCTCCAGGGCACTTTCCCAGGCCTGGATTATGGCTTTATTGGTGTGAAAACCACTGACACATGCTGACATGAAATGCTGTATAGGATGCCAATCTATGCATAGTAAATATCTAAGATACCAGTGCATCTATGCCTCTCCATGCATTTTAGAACAATATGGCTAATGAAGTGTCTCATTATGGCTATATCTGTATACAGGGTAGAGGTTTACTGCATGCATTGTCATTGTTTGTTTCGAGATGATGTGAATGCCTAAGACAAAGGAGGATGCATTCCTTTACATAACGTAGCATTGTAGGGGTATGCAGATGTAGCAGGTTTACTAATAAAGTACACTGTGTGCAAAAATGCCATGGACAAATGGTCTTTCACACCACTACATGAAGCAGCACAAAATCTTTGTGCTTTGTTGTTGGTCCATGGAGCTGATCCTATACCTAAAATCAAGAAGGAAAAACACCTTTGGATTTAGTTTCAGCCGATGATGTCAGCGCTCTCTTGAGAGCAGCCATGTCCCTCTCTTCCTGTAAACCTTAAGTGCACAAGGATGTGAGCAGCCCCAGAGCCACTGCAGATGCTCTGGCTTTATGCCATCCAGTCCATGAAGCCTTTTTGCAGCTAGCAGTCTCGACAACTTTTCTGGGAGTTTTTGTGAACCATCTTCAGTAGTTAGTTCAAATCCAACTGAAGGTGCTGCCTGTTTGGAAAGAAAAGGACTCTGGAGTAGATTTCAGTATAACTCAGTTCAGAGGGAGTCTTGCACTTGAGAACTTAATGGATATATTTGAGCTAGAACAGATCACCCTGGATGTGCTTGTTGAGATAGGGCACAAGGAGCTGAAAGAGATTGGAATCCATGCTTATGGATATCGGCAAAAGCTAATTAAAGGAGTTGAAACACTGATTTCTGGACAACAAGGCCTTAATACATATTTAACTCTAAAGTACTCTGGAAGTGGAACAGTTCGCATAGATCTGTCTCCTGATGACAAAGAATTTCAGTCTGTGGAGGAGAAGGTGTAAAGTTCTGTCCCAGAGCACAGCGAATGAGGTCATGCAGGCGGCATCTTCAACAGATACAATATTCTCAAGATTTAGAAGGTTTGAAACAAGAAATTTTGGGAAAGATATACACACCGGAGAAAAGAAGTTTCTGAAGAAAACCACAACCATGCAAATGAAAGGATGTTATTTCATGGATCTCTTTTTGTGAATTTAATTTTCCATAGGGGTTTTGGTGAAATGCATGTGTACATAGGTGGCATGTTTGGAGTTGGAATTTATTTTGCTGAAAACTCTTCCAAAACCAATCAGTACATGTATGGAATGGGAGGTGGCACTGGATGACCAATTTGCAAAGTCATATCTTGTTATATTTGCCACAGGCAGCTGCTCTTTTCCTGAGTGACGTTAGGAAAGACTTTCCTATGATTCAGTGCAATGAAAATGGCACATTCTCCTCCAAGTCATCACTCAGTCACTGGCCGGCCCAGTGTACATGGCCTAATATCAGCTGAAAATGTTATTTGCAGAGGAGAACTGGCTTATTTTAAATAATTAATTACTCATCAGATTGTAAGGCCTGAAGTTCTGGTGGAAGGCTGAAACCAGTTTCACCGGACCAAAGGTCTTGAAGAAGCTGATGGCTTCCCAAGTCTCAGGCCTTGGCTGGAAAAAAATTATCTGAGTTCAGGCCTGTGGAAAAAATGAGAAAAAATGTGAATGAAGCTTATCATTCCGACTTGTTAAACTTTTAATGATGTACAATGTTTCTAAGTATTTCCTGTTTTCTGCATTTTAACAGATGACATTCCAGGTTCAACTAGGTTGCTCTGAACTAAATTATAAACTATTAACTTGAATCTTTTATGTATTGTGTATTAATTCTAATAAAAATAATAATGCCCTCGATAAAACTCATTTTACTAACCAGTACTGTGTTCTTTAAAACACAGCATTTACACTGAATACAGTTTCATTTGTAAAAATGTAAATAAGAGGTTTATATTAGCCCAATATCTACTAATATTTCTTTGTACTATAAATTGTCCTAGGGCTGCAGAGGTTTACAGTGTTTCCTAGCATTGTTCATCTGTGTTTCATCTGTGGTCGCCTGAGTGATCGCTGCATTTGATTGCAGGGGCTGCTTACTTGCTAATGAAGACTTAATGGGGGAAATGTTGACTTACCAAATTTACTTTTCTGATGGAAGCATTTATCTCTCAAAAGAAGTCTTTCTCATGTAATAATTTCATACATACTCTGGGAATTTAATTGAGGATATCTTTTTGTCTAAAAGGCACACGTTTTGGAGAGGTCTGGTGTGAAATTATGGGGCTCATAGACAAAGATTTTTCTAACGTGGCCTCAAACTCTGGGATGTGCTTCAGAGAGGCCCCTGCCATTCTAAATGTCTAAGCAGAGCTGCCTCCAAGTTGTCAAGAGACTGATCCCTAGCTTCTGAACACTTAGTACTCTAGTCATGGAGTGAAAGTTAAGCTTTAGCCATGGGAAAAGAAATCATGGCTAATCCCAGTCACCTCAATTACCTTCTGTCTAAAATGAAGGAACAGCAAGTGGGTAGCTTTTTTATTTTAAGTTTTTCTTGATCTTATGGCTGTATGTATAGCTAGTCTGATAAACATGAGTAGACACAACCCAGAACCATAAATATGAGTGTATCTATCTGTAGGCAGCCTATGGAACCTATGGAATGGTCAAGCCCAGTACTTCCTCCTCCTATCAAGGAATTCTGCCCAGTTGGAAATACACTGTCACAGGCTATACTCCATGTGGCAGCTGAAAGAAGCTACTTTCAGCAAAAGCCACTTTAGACTATTCTATAACCTATGCATTGCACTCAGCATCTTGCCTTATTGCACTCCAGTATACTCAGAAATCAAGGAGAGATTTTTACCCATGTAAGTCTTTGTAAATGTGGATGTCCTCGTCACACTCCTTTCCAACTTTTCTTTGCTTTACATTTTACTTGGTCTCTTTATTATCTTGTTCTTTATGGAAACTTGTCAGATAGTTTCTCAAAAGTCTAGTTTATTCTCCTATGAGTTAAGAGAAATGTATTTCTGGAATTGTACTATGATGTAAATTGTAGTCGAGGTTTAAGAAGTCAAGTCCTCATCTGAGAATCCTTTTATACAGCTTTTTGTTAAATAGAAATATGATCCTAAAATCATCTCTTGGAACATAAAAGTAGTATGACAATTTTTATATAAAATTTACAGGTTCTGTAAGCCTGAGGTTTTATAGTAAGCCTCTGATTTTATAGTTAAAGATAATGAAATGAAACAATGGGGTTTATATTTGCATACTTTGGTAAGTTTGGCCTATATTAGTCTACATGTGATCTGGAATTGCTTTTCATGTAAAATCATGGTATCCTTATACACTGTGTTAACTCTTCTAACCCATTGCTTACTTGTGTATTCCACTGAGTTTAATAAACTATCATGGCAGTGTTTATTGGGAGCTAGCTGTTTGTGGGAGTGGTTTAGTGCTTTGCATGAAATATATTACTTGTGCTCTGGACACAAAAATTGGATGCCTAGCTGAGGTTGGCCAAGGCCTGGGGACTGGGATACAGGGTAGAAGGCTCTTTCCTCAACATAATAAAGGTTATATACAGCAAGGCAATAGCCAAAACCAAATTAAATGGTGAGATACTCAAAAACATTCCTCAAAAATCGGGAACAAGGAAAGGCTGCCCAATCTCTCCATACCTCTTCAATATAGTACTCGAAGTTCTAGCCAGGGCAAGAAGACAACAAAAGGAGATCATGGGTATCCAATTGGAAAAGGGGAAGTCAAATTATCCTTATTTGCAAATGATATGATAGTCTATATAAGTGATCATCAAACTTACACCAGAGAACTACTACAGCTGATAAACACCTTCAGCAAATTGGCTGGATATAAAATTAACTTACAAAAGTCTATAGCCTTCCTATACAAAAATGACAAGTTTGCAGAGGAAGAACTTAGGAAAACAACACCCTTCACATTAGCTAGAAGAAATAGAAAATATGTATGAGTTATTCTCAGCAAGCAAGTGAAGAACTTGTTTGAAAAAATTTCAAAACTTTGAAGTAAGAAATTGAAGATGACATAAGAAGAAGGAAAAATTTCCTGGCTCATTAATCGTTAGAATTAAAATAGTTAATATGACCATCTTTTCAAAAGTAATCTACAGACTCAATGCAATTTCTATCAAACTAAGTACACAATTTTTTATGGTCATTGAAAGTTCAACTCTGAACTTCATATGGAAAAACAAAAATCCCAGAATAGCTAAAACAATATTGTATAATAAAATGTCATCAAGAGGAGTCTCCATACCTGATCTCAAGCTGTAATATACAGCAAGAGTAATCAAAAGAGCATGGTACAGGCACAGCAACAGGCTGCTTGATCAGTGGAATCGAATCGAAGACCCAGATATGAATCCACACCCATATGGTCACTTGATTTTTGACAAAAAAGCTAAACCCATTCAATGGAAAAAGGATAGTATCTTCAACAAATGATGCTGGTCTAACAGGAGGTCTATGTTTAAAAAAATTGAAAGTGGACCCATATTTGTCACCGTTCACAAAACTTCAATCCAGGTGGATCAAAGACCTCAACATAAACAAGTGACAATAAGTCAGAGAGAAGAAAATGTAGCGAAGAACCTTGTACACATTGGTTCAGTGGAGTACTTCCTGAACAGAATACCAACAGCCCAGGCCTTAAGGTCAACAATTAATTAATGGGACCTCGTGAGGCTGAGAAGTTTCTGTAAGGCAGGAGACACTGTCAAGGGAACAAAGCAACAACCTACAGACTGGGAAAAGTTCTTCACCAACCCTACATCTGACAAAGGTCTAATATACAAAATATATAAAGAACTCAAGAAATGAAACACCACCAAACCAAATGGCACAATTGAGAAATGGGTCTTGAAAGTAAACAGATAATTTTCAGCAGAGGAATTTCAAATGGCTGCAAAACACTTAAACAAATGCTAAACATCCTTAGTCATCAGGGAAATGGAAATCAAAACATTGGAAATCTATCTGGTGCAGTGTCAGAAACCTGGGAATAAGGCTTCTGAAAGACCCAGTTATTCCACTCCTTGCAATATACTCAGAAGATGATCCTGACCACAACAAGAACATTTGCTCAACCCAGGTCAAAGCAGCCACATTCATAAAAGCCAGAACATGCAAATACCATATGTGTCGCTCAGTAGAAGAATGGGTAAAGAAACTGTGGTATATTTACACTATGGAATACTACTCAGCTATTAAAAACAAGGAATTCCTGAAGTTTCTGGACAAATGGTTTGAACTAGAAATGATCACAATGAGTGAGTTAACCCAGAAGCAGTAAGAGTTAAGTAGTACGTACCCCCTTATATCTGTATACTAGCCCAAGGGTCATGTCCCATAAAAGTCTTCACTAACCAGAAAATTGGGACAAAGTTGAGGACATCCTATTGGGACTCTAGATGAGAGAAGCATGGGTGAATGGCAAAGTTGAAGGGTCAAAAAGATTCTAGAAACCTACAAGAAGAACATTATGATAGGCAGATATGGGCCCTGGGGTCCTGCTCTAACTATTTCATAAGCTAAGGACAATACAGACCATAAACCTCAAAGACTTACCTAGATCTAGCCAATGGACAGGACTTCTTTGCTGTCGAGTGAAGAATGAGATCTGACTTTCACATGTACACTTGTGCCTCATATTTGACCACTTCCCTTGAAATGGGAGAATTGGTGGCACTCAGAGGAAGGACAGCAGGCTTCTAAAGAAGAGACTTGATATCCTATGAGCATATACAGGGGGAGGATGTCCTACTCAGTCAGAGTCATAGGGAAGGGGAGTAAGGGGAATTTGGAAGGAAGAGAGAAATGGGAGGATACAAGGTTGGGGATACCCATTGAGATGTAATATGAATTAGTTAATAAAATAAATTTTTAAAAAAAACTAGGAATTGCCCTAATTTGTGGATAAATGGATAGAGTTCAATTGATGCTTCAGTGTCCCAGAGGCAGTAGAAAGAGAGACACAGGCAGGCACATAGAATCATGCATCATGATACCTTTGTTATCTCAAACAACAGTGAGTAACACAGTAAGGAACACGTACACACAGGCATATAGATACTATTCTCTTCTAGAGTCATGGGAGATGGGGACACAGGATGACACCCTCACATTCACTCAGATACATAGGTTTAATTATCTCATATAAGCATATGAGAGAGAGACCCAGGTAGGCACTCACATTCAGACCCAAGGATGCTGTTGTCGCCTTGAACTAGATGATAAACAGACAAAGTGAGGAACACTCATTCAGGCCCATAGATACCCTTGTCGCTTAGGGAGAAGGAAGAGACATACATAGGCAGGAATAGACTCTCAGCCCTAAACATGACTTTTCCTCCAGTAAGCAGGTGAGGGAGATACAGGCAGTCACACTCTGAAGTCTATAGATGTCCTCATATGCCAGAAACAGGTAAGAGGGACTGGTGGCCAAACACACTCAGATGCATAGATGTCTTTGTCCTCTCAAGGCAGGTGATAGATTCACAGAGAGGCACTCAAACACAGGCACACAGATGCTATTTCCTGCCCTAAAGGCAGGTCAGAGATAATCAGATGAGCACTTCTTCCCTTGCTCAGAAATGACCCTCTCCGATAAATGTAGGTGAAGGACTGACAAAGTCTAGAATGCACACTGACACACATAGATTCCCTTGTCTCCTAGATTGAGAAATATGAGACACAGTTAGGAACACACATTCAGTCCCACAGATGACATTTTCACTAAGTGACAGGTTGATAGATGCAGGCAGGAAACAACTCTCATGCCAAGAGATTCCCTTGTCCCCTAGAGGCATGGAAAAGAGTTACACAGGCAGGTACGCACACCCAGACACAAGCATGCACTTATCAACCAAAGGCAGTTGCAAGAGACATAGGGAGGCACACACACTCTGCCCAATCAATTGACCTTTACACTAAAGGGAGCTACGAGAGAGACACAGGCACACAAACACATTTAGTATCAAAGATGGCTTTGTCCCCTAGAGAAAATTGATAGGCTTACACAGGCAGGAACACAAACTCAGGCCCATTGGTGCTAATTTATATCTGTAGGAATGTTCAAGAGCCACAAGAAAGAGACGGACGTGGTGGCGCATGCCTTTAATCCCAGCACTGGGGAGGCAGAGGTAGGCGGATTGCTGTGAGTTCGAGGCCAGCCTCTTCTACAAAGTGATTCCAGGATGGCCACGGCTTCACAGAGAAACCCTGTCTCAAACAACCAAAAAAAAAAAGAGAGACACAAGAAAGCATACACACTGGCACATCAAAGGCTTTGTCCCACATGGGCAGAGGAGAGGGAAATATGAGCAGGCACACGCACAAACTCGCCTATATTGACCTAGTCGCTAGAGGTACGGGAATGAGACATAAGAGGCACATTTATTCAGGATGAGAGATTACCGTGGTCCATAGAATTAAATGGGAGAGACACAGTGTGGCACACAAATTCAAGCCCATAGATTCCTATATACACTATAAGCATGAGAGAGGCACAGGCGTCCTTGTCCCATGCAGTCAGGTGAGAGAGATAAAGGTAGCTAAACAAATTCATACTCATACATGTCTTGTTGCCTAGTGGAAGGTTGCCTAGAAAAGCAGATAGGCACACAAACACTCAGGCTCATTGTTGAGCTTTCCTCTGGGAAAGTGTATAAAGAGACACAGGCAGGCTCACATTCAGAAACAGAGTTGACCTTTCATGCCTATAGGCATGGGAGAAAGAAAAGAAAGCAATACAAGAGGTCCACGGTTGCCCATGTAGGTTACAAGTGGTTTAAGAAGACAAAGGATGGCATAAACAGTCAGAAACATTGATGACCTTGTCCCTGGTGACAGGTGAGAATCACAGGAAAGCAGTAAACTTAGGCACAGATATACCCTTGTCTGTTATAGAAGCTGAGGGTGACACATGAAGGCAGAGATACTGGACAATAAAATCCCATGTCCCATAAGATCATGGGAGAGAGAAACAGGTAGGAAAACATAGTCAGGCCTTGTATTTCTTCATCCTCTAGAAGTTAGATAAGAGAGTGAAATAGGGAAGAACACACACTCAAAAATATAGAATCCCATGTCCCAAAGAGTCAATTGAAAAAAATACAGGGACACACTCACACTATGTCCAGACATACCATTGTCCCCTAGAATCATGGAAAAGAAAAAAACATGCAGGCACACATAGACAGTCCCATAAGACTTTGTAGCCTAGGCCCTGATAAGAAAGAGACACAGGCAGAAACACACACTCACGCTCAGAGTTACCCTTGTCCCATAGAGGGACAGCAGTGAGATATAGTCTGACATACTACTGAAATCCACTGAAGCGATTTTCACCTAGATGAAAGAAGAGAAATTCACGCACAACAAAAACTCTATCCCTAAAATGCTTTATATCGTCGAAGCCTATGAGAGAAACAGGTTGGAAAACACACACACTGCACATAAACGCCCTTTTCTCATATGGGCAGCAAGAGAGACAATGACAGGCACTCTCACACTCAGGCAAATAAATGCTCTGGCCACTAGAGACAGGTGACAGAGAAACAGGAAGGCAAATAAACCCAGGCCCTTATTAGATTCTATTCACTAGAGGGAGTGAAAAGAGACAGACATAAGCAGGCTCTCACACTCAGGCATATAGGATGCCTGTTCTCTTTGTATTCACACATGCAGTAAAAACATTTCACAAAATGAATGTAGCCAAAATATAACATGAACCGATATAGATTAGAAAATCAAATCAGGAAAGCAGCAACTGCTGAATATCTCCCTATGGACTCATACAACTGCTAAGCCTTGTAGAACCATTCACTGTCTTTGGAACTTCTATTTAGACAAATCACAGCCTAGCCACTAATCATCAATCACATTCACTAAGAATTATATTTGAACAAATGGCAACACTCACTCTCAGAACCAAACATATTCATCGAAGTTAGTGTTTCAGACCAATCACAGCCTTGCTCTTAACAGTAACCACAATCATTAAAACATGTGTTTTGACCAATTACAATCTTGCCTCTAAGGACCAATCATAGTCCTTGGCTTTTATGTTATCATGCATTCTCATAATCCGTGTGTATTCTAGAGTTGCCAGGATACAGTAAACACAAGGCCACTTTACTTCAAGTGGGAGATATGGTAAGGTTGACTCCGTGGATCTCTCTGGTAAGGGCAAAATGCTGAGATTTTTTTGTCTAACCTTGTAGAAATCATTGATAAAGGAATGGGGGTCACCAGGAGATTATTGCGGAATTCATTATTTCATATTTCAGTTATAGATGTTTCAGACTAGTGTAAATTTATATAATTAATTATACACCTTATTTAAGCGTAATTATCAACTTAATGATCATAAAATATATTTCAATTTCTTGAGTAATACTAACTATACCACAGTAAAAGATGTAATGGAATACAATGGCAAAATGGCAAGACTAGCTGTGTTATCAAGTACAAAAAAATACGTGAGGTTCATGAGTGCACTGTGAGAAATATTATAGATGATTATTATAAGAAGACTTATTGATTACAAACAAATATATGGTAAAGTATATGACATAGAAGATGGAGCAGTAGAGAAAAGTATATATAATACATTTTACAGTGGTAAAGGGGTCAGATTAGCTTCATTTCTAAGAGCAAAACAGTTGTTTCGCAAAAGATGTACAGTACCTAAAATATGTGAAGCATTGTGAATTCACTCTTATAAATATTATAGATAATTCGATAAGAATGCTTATTGATTATAAACAATATATGGTAAAGTATATTACATAGAAGATTGATCAGTAGATAAAAGTATATATAATACATATAACGGTGGATGTATGAAAGTATGAAAGAAATAAATAAATGAAATATATTTATATATATATGTATATATATATAAAAGAGGAGCCATGTGAAATAAATAAATCTAAAGATCATAGTTGATAGATTTAGAATAAGTTTTGGGTATAACAGAGAGAAAGAGAGGAAGAGAGAGAAAGAGAGAGAGCAATGGAAGATGAATTAAAAACATGCAGTGAATAGATTGAAAATAAATGGAGAAAAAGAAAGAAGATATGACAAGAAAGCTATCTTATATGAAAACTGGAGAGAGTAGATAAATTGAAAAATAGATCAGAATAATTTAGGGTAAGTAGAAGACAAAAGATACATCAATAGTATAAAACATAGGATATCCAGAAGATTAATGATGGATAAATACATGCATAAAAGGAACAGACTAACTAACCGATAGGTAGATGAATGGATGGCAGGCACAAGATAGCTAGAGGATCAAGGATAAAGAGTTGAAGAAAAACACAGATGTGTTGGGGGGAGAATCCATATATCAAATGTAGACAGTGGCTCATCAAATTAAATATGATAAACAAGAAGGAAAATAGATACACAATAATTACAAGTTACATTAGCAGAAGAAGAGAAATTCAGGGTATTTATGGGATACTGATACATGGATGGTTAACATTCAAAGAATATCTAAAGGATAGAAGACAGGTAGAAGATAATCAAAGAATACAAAAAGTAAAAAAGAAAAATCGATGGAAGTTATTTATGTGAGATATAGGTGTATAGGAGATAAAAGAAAGCTAATGAGTAATAATACTTGAATGGTAGCCATTCACAGCATAGCTTGAAAAGAGAAGGAAGACAGGCATGGGATGGTCAGAACGTTGATCTTTACGTATATAGAGATATAGGATAGTAAGATGATAAATAATGCAGGGATATTATACAGACATATTATATGTAGAAGAAATATTATATAAATAAAAAGGAAGTATATAGAGGATAAAAGATGGATAGATGATTTTGATAGATGGAACAAGGTTACAGGATAGATATAGGACAAAATGATCTTTAACAGAAGTTAGATTCAGAATAACTGCTACATAGGTGATCCTGATATGTTAGACACATGGTAGAAACATGGTAACTCCAGGGTAGATGCTAATATAAATACAGGGTAGCTAAAATTTATAGGTACATTGATTGAAATGAGACTCTTGCAGGAAGATGATACAAAGATTCAGTAGAAACAGAGCATATATAGATGATAAAGTATAGATGTGGAAGATAGACATAGTATATTTTGTAGACAATACACAAATGGATGATATATACAGGATCAGTAGAACATATTCAGTATATAAACGGGAGATACTAGATTCATTTTAGACTTAGAAGAGACAGAATTTTGATGATAGAAGAATAATATATCTGAAAGAGATACTGCATATGTAAATATTCAATCATATTTAGTGTAAATTAGCCACAGTCTAGCAGGAATATAAATGATTCTTAGATAGTAAACACAAGCAGACTATTGTGAGTTTGAGCCTAGGCTTGTCTACGAAGAGAGTCCAGGACAGCCAAAGCTACACAGTTAAACCCTGTTTCGAAACACACACACACAAAACACACACACACACACACACAATACACACACATATACAAATAAGAAAATAAACATAGGATAGATTGATGGTAGAATGCAGATATGTGATAATAATGAAAGGTAAATATAGGTTTTTTGGCGATGGGATAAATTTTTGATAGAAAATAAAGTGATACAGGGTTGATAGATGACATATTGAAGGTAGGTATTATATAGGTAAATTATAGGTATATGCATTATGAGTACATAGTTGATAGAAAATAGAGGATAGATACAAGTAGACAGATGATAGTGTTCAGAAAGATTTGATAGCAAATAGACAATTAGATAATAGGAGATAGAAGAATTAGGCTCGTGATACAGTAGAAGATAGAATATAGATAATGACATATAGAAAATCAATGACAGACAACAGATGATGGACAGATGCATGGCAGTTTGTAAAGAGATGACACATAAAAAATAGAATGTAAGTGGGAGAGGAAAAGATAAATCGAAGGAAGAAAGCAGAGAGGTGATAAATATAGAAAAAGTAGAATCTACATATTATAGAAACATGTTTGCTTTGTAATATATTGGATTTACTTGGTTTTAGATTCTCCTTTTACCTGATTGAAATATGGAGAGAAATCAGCAGGAAAAGAGCATGAGATAGGAATTGATAATGCTGTTGACAAAGAATCACTTACTCAAAGAGTTATAACTTTGCCATTCTTTTCACTTCACTGAAATAATGGAAATGGAATTTACTTGCTTGATTGTGTATTTACTATTTATTTTAGATACCAGTTTATGGTATTTAGCCTGACATGCCTCAAAAACTAAATACTCACGCATTCCTATCTGAGTATTGATTAAGGCCACAACTTGATATAACTTTTCGCAAGAGTTACTGTGCGTAATGAAGGCACTAGATGTTTTATTAACAAAAAAGTCTGACATTTTCTGGTATTATACCTTATAGATTCACTTATGAATAATTCGCCTCATTGCTACTATTCATAAAGCTCATTCATAAATTCTCTGTTAATTAGGGTTGCTTTTAATCCACCCAAGAATCCACCTCCAGAAGAATTTCACAATTTGTAGAAGAGATTTAGAATACTGATGGACTAACAGGATCTTGGAAACACTATAGCCAGAGCAAGGCCTGTAAGAAGTCAGGCAGCTGTTACCTCTATACCTGCTGATAGAGGTTTGCCCAAGGCCCATTTCTTCCTTGTAGCATTGCTGACTTTAGACGATCACAAACCTTTCCATGCTTTGAGTGGCAAAGAGGAGGGAATATTAGTTGGAGTTGACATTAGGGGTACTATTTGTTTCTTTCCACATACAGGCTGTTTGCAGGTGGAGTATGTACAGTGCACAAAATATACCCAAAAGCTTGTCCAATAGTGGAAGTTACCAAAGTACAAATGGACAATCATATTTACCATTTCTGTGGATGTGTAAGACAAAGATTAAATCATGGGACACATGTAGCTCTTGATGTGGGATGGATTTATCCCCGAAAACTTATAATCACAGTCTTCTAAACTTAGATGAAGGCATGACATTCTTGACTACATTATTCCCTGACAACTTACCCTATTTCTATGCCCCCTTTTTGGCTAAACCCCCTGAAATATTTCCTAGACCCACTGTCTACTCATTCACATTGCATTTCTTCTTCAAACATCTTAAGAAGGGCTAAAGCTTCTACACTCTCCATCATATAGCCCTAATGTTAGACACAATATCTCATGGTCTCTTTAGTGAAGAAATTTGAGTGCACTCTGAGGACATTTTGTGAGACTGTTGACCTCAAGCCACAATTCCCAGGAAAATCATTGTAAACCCTGACACTTTCTTTTTCTTGTGAGTTGGGGAGGTAATTCGTATTTACAAAAATATTGAAGTTGGAGGCTGTGTTAACCAATTTCCTTATTTACTCGGTCCTGGAAATGACCTTACATTCTCTCAAGTAAATGCCCTCCATCGAATACTGAACAGAATTCCACCTTTTAGGTTGGTACTGTTATAATGGATCTATGTAGGATTGTTAACCTTGTATGGCATATTGTGGATCCTGAGTTTGATAGAACACGATGGAAAATTGGGCGTTGTGGGGTGATTTTTCAACGACATTATTTTACTAAGAAATGATATAGAACACTTTAGGTCTTTTTTATGATAACAGTTATAACTTTGTATTGGTGAGATAGCTGAAGGTTTATATGCACATGCTGTGAAAGCTTGATCACCTGAGTTCAATCCATAAAACCAAAATGAAAGTGAAAGTAGATAACCAAAATCCAAATTACTATTCTGAATTCCCCTGTTAGCTGGGGAATACACAACCTCTCACGTCTATTCAAAAACACATTTTTTTTTAATTTTAACTTTGATAACTATAACAGCAACTGCTCATTTTTAATATAACTTCTCTCAATTATTTTCTGAAAAAAATGACAAAGAAATGAACAAAGTATGAGGAAACTGGAGTTCCTGAGTTCACTACCTATGAAGAGTACCAAAAGATGGTAAGGGTGCTTTTCTTGCATACTTTATATGTAGATTGCAAATCATAGAGTATGCAGTACAGCACTTCTCTAAGCATAGCTGTAAGAACCTATGCCTTCAATAAGACAAACAGTATTAAAAAATTCATATTCTTAGCTGAAAATCTAAGCCATGTAGGGACATATTTCATTCTTTTTACACTTTTATTTTCAAAAAAGTAGAAAGATAATATACTGAGATTTGTTGTTTTGGACACCATGGTCCTAATGGAAAAAACAGTTTGTCATTAGGTCCAAGGCTGTTAAGGGACAGAATGCGAAGCATTTCTGTCCTCTGAGCTCAACCCAAAATGTGGGGTATGATGTATTGGAGAGCCTCTTCTAACAGGTCTGATGTTCTTGCCAGTAGTAACTGATTACAGTGCTGATTGTTTTGAAAACATCCTGATTCATTCTCTGAAATTTTTTCTTTTTCTGTTGTTGTTTTTATTTTCCTTATCAAAAATTTTTTTCTTTCGTTTTTTAAAAAAAATTTTATGTATACAATATTCCACATGCATGTGTGCCTGCCTGCCAAAAGAGGGCACCAGATCTCATTATAGATGGGTGTGCGCCACAACGTGGTTGTTGGGAATTGAAATAAGAACCTTTGGAAGGGCAGCCAGTGTTCTTAACCTCTGAGCCATCTCTCCAGCCCCAAAACGCTTTTCATACATAACTGTGTTGGTCGGAAACCTTTATATAAAACTACAACCAAGAGTCATTCTGTCTAGTTTACCACTAAGTTCTGTTCCACTTGTTAATAAAAAAATGACTAAGAATTAATCATAGTTCATATTATGACTTACAAATACAAGTTTTGAGTAAAACTACAGATAGTGACAGATGAGCTAAGAGAACAAATTGTTTTTATTCACAGTTGTTTGACACAAGATTTATTCATCAATTTGAAGAGAATAACAAGAAATTGTTAGCATATCTGATTACATCCCATTTTAAGAAATATTGGAACATGTCTAGAGAATAATTCTAAATTAGTTTAAAAGGTAGGAAAGCTGTCTTGCTGTTATATGATAAAATCATGAATAATTATTTTTCACCTAGTCCATGTACTTAATACCTCTTTGTATTTATTACTATGATTTTAGCGATATTAAATAGTACCTGTAGGTATATATGCTCATAGTAGGAACAGAGGCACTGAGGATGTAGTCATCACAGTTTTTGTCTGTACTCCATTCTAAAAGGCATAAAGATAAGTTAGCAATGTTGACCTTAAACTATTTTGATATATCTGTATATAACTTCACCAATTTTATCATATCAATATTCACACATTATGAATTGCATGTATAATATAGTAATGTCACGTCATATTCCAACACTGGTTTCTTAATGTATGTCTTCAAAACCATCAGACTAAAAGGATAAGAAATAATCAACACTGATGATTCACAATCACGCAAAGAGAGAAACTGCTTAAATGTGCCGTTATTACAAACTCTCTTCAAGTAGTGCACTGCTCGGAGTCTGCAGAGGCAGAAAGAAAATCGAGAAGATGAGAGCAACTCTTTTAGCTGCTGCAGCCTGTTGCATTTATGCTTCTTTGAATCCCTGAGATGAAACACCCATATGCTGGCTCAGGTGTGGGTGTTAATGTTATGGATGGTGGTCATTTATATTCCTGTTTAACAGCTAAGAAAATATGAGTGTCTGAGAATATGAACTGACCATACTCATCAGTTTTCATAAACTTCTGTTTTTACATGCTTGTAGTGCTTCAATGTTATTTTTAATAAGGAAATTATACATATCCCATGATATGCTCAATTTCTTTTACTCATTAGCACAATTTAGCTCATTTATATGACATACATGGAATACTTGTCAAATAAAAGTTCACTGTCATAGATGATTTCAGATATGAGTTTTAATACCTTCAGCCAGAATTGTGAAAGGACTGTACTCTTCTGTTTCGCAACCCTATAAGCTCTTGGGTCTAATTTATTATATATTGCAGTTTTACGAGTTATTTCACAAAATGTGACTTCTATCTTGGAAGTAAGTGCCAATAATTTGCAGAAATTTTCTAGTTTGCAGACATAGAATATATGTTGGTTCAAAGCTTATCATTCATTTACAACTACAAAGAAGATTAAAAAAGAGAATTAGTTATGAAAAGAAAACAAAAATATGCACTACTGAGCATTTGTACTGTGGAAAAATGGCCATTTCTTCATTCCTAACATAGACAGAGTTGAAAGTGAGTCAAAGGTACTTTTAAAAAAATTATCTCCTCATTGGCCTCTCTGCTTATTAAAAACTCCAGCCTTCCACAAGATTCCATATGAGAAATTACTACCTTAGGCAGTTAAGACCAAAGAAAGTACTCTCAACTTGACACTGTGGACTTACTCGGGATTAAGAGTTGTACAATCACACTTTAATACAATGAAACATAGGTCTAGTGGGACCAGACGACCACACAACTCACTGACAATATATAGTGAAAATTAATGCTTCGTTCATATAGCATTAGAAGCATATTGCACCATTGAATGGGGCTTCATGAAAATAAGGTCTGTTACATAGGAGGAAATGAATGGGACCCTCAGCGGTTTCCCTCATGTTCCTACTTTTCATATATAGACTTCTGGTGCCCTATTTTTTCACACTCATATTTACCATGAGAAGTATTGGTACTGTAATACTGTGTTTTCAGTGTACACTTGGTCAAAATTTCATTACTCCATAAAGCCTTGCACATCTGTATCATAGTCAGTAGTCCTAAAATTCCCATAGCTTTCAAAGCCAGAAGGAACACAGATCTTGTGTTATTATAGTTAGACTTGTCTAATTCAAGCCCTGATAATAAAACCATAGAAGCACAGTGTGTGCATCAGAAAGATAATTTTGTGTCAGTGTAGTGGTTTCCATGGAAAATTTTGTTGTTCTAAAACAAGGTATACCTCTGGCCCTGTGTTGTGCCAAACACACAAGTTAGTTGCCTAGCATAAGTCTGCTGAATTGTAATACACTACCTTTGTCAATTTTAACCAGGGGATGTTCTACAACCATCAGAGGGTGCAATGGTCTGATGGTTGAAGTTTGTATAGGCTTCTCATTTCCATGGACCTGTGATACAGGTCTTGTGGAATTGGAACCATATCAATGCTCAGGGACTGTACATACATAAAGATGAATAGAACTACATATTTAGCCAGAATAGAGGTCACATCCACAGAATATAAAAAGAGGCAGTTCCTCAGTCCAGTCACCATGCACTTGTAAAATCCTAACCTGAAAATTGCTGAAAGAACTTCTGCTGAAATATCTAACTCAGTCTCAAGAATGACCAAAAATTCAATCAGTCTTCCTACTTGATACTGATGCTCTTGATCCCACATATTGTAGAAGACAGCTAAATGAAGTAGAACAGCTTCTAGAGTCCAGTAAAACACCTGTTTCATCAACAAATGCCTACTCTAATCAAGGGCTTAAAATGTTGTTGAAAATTGGTACCTAGTGGAAAATCCATCCTGTTGAGTATACACCTGAGAACTTGAGAGTCTCAAACTAATGTTATAATTATCAGGGGCAAGGAAATCCTCCATGAAACATTAAACAGTTTACCTATAGCGTCTAGCTTGTTTTTCTCAACTATGATATCATGGGAGGTAGTTCCAGAGTCAGGCTACCTCTGAGGCATGGATTATGGCTTACAAATCAACATTTCATCAACTATGAGGATGTTTTAGGAGCAATTTTTATCTGTACTTGCGTTGAACAAATATCTCATATGAACTTAGGTCATTTGAGTGTTAATTATCTTACAGAATATGTACTATTTGTACACACATAACAATATTAAGTCCTCTGTTTTAATCACATTTTACCTTGATATGTTTGAAGTTATATATATACCTTACAAGATTTAGTTAATTGGATCATTTAAAGTAAATACAACTTGTTAATTTATAATATTGATGAATCACCTATTAATGAATCCATTTATAAAATACTCGACATATTTAAATGACTTATACCACAATATCTCAGTGGTTCTATGTATAGACATTAAGATAACATTTTAGAGGTAATTTTTGATTTACATTTCGTCAACAGAATCCCAATAGTAAACATCCATTGTGTACCAATTACATAGGATCCCACTTAGTATTGTTAAGAGACAGGATTATTATGTATAGCTAGGGATGAGGCATATTTGCCTCATCTTCGTATCTACAGATTCTTTAAGGGAGCAATATTTTAAATCAAACTCCTATAAAGGAGAATGTGATGATGGAAAATGTTTCACATACTCTATTATCTTATACATATGAACCAGAGAAAGATTTGTCCTCTTAAAGCCTTGATCCTATCTTTCCACAATGGATCCAAATGACAGTGACTTTTCCCACAAAACACATTCACTCAGGTCTTACTACAATCAGTGTTTCTTCTGCTCCCCATATATTCTCTTCCTAATGAGTGTCCTGTAATTTTTGATAGGGATCAAATATTTTTTTGAGATATTTTTGTTGGCATTATGAACTGTGGAATTAATGATATGAACAACAACATCATAGCATTTAGTGAATATTAATTACAGGAAGGCAGAATTAATAGAACAGAGGTGTAATATGTTTATTAATAATCATGACAAATAAGGAATTAGCTTCAGATTTAAAAGTATGTATAATGTATTATCCATAAAAATAGAAACTTTCAACAAAATAATCCTGATATAGAATATATCTTAAACTTGCCAGTATTCTACTATAATAAAATATATAGAACATTATGCAACAGGCTAGTTTTAGCATAGATATTTGTACTATTATCCTGGATTAAATCCTTACATTTTAAAATATTATTTATTTATTAAGTTTTGACATGAATTCTATAGCACCACTAATCAATGGCATCATATTAAAATAGCATGAAACATTCTTTCTTATTTTAATTTCCAAATAATTATGTAATAAAAATATAAGAAATATTTTTGGGTAGAATTTTTCCAATTCCTACAAAGTACTAGGATTCCTAGTATGGGTTCACTGAGAATAGCTAAGATTTCCAGATTGTTTAAATACTTTCAAGCATTTTCTCGTTTAAAAACCATGTTTCTCAAATGAACTCTGGGAGAGTAATTACCTATCAAGTTAGACTCTTATAGGAAATTTCTAGGTGCTCTAAAGTAGTGTGTCTCCAGTTTCTTTAAAGTTTCAGCTTGTACTAAAGTAGTGTCTCCAGAATGCATGATCTGTTGTCTTTGAAGAAATGATTACTGGGGAAAGGACATTCCATTCTTTACATAAATAAGGTATGTCTTGGGTATGTATTCTGTGGTGGGCTTGAAGAGCTTAGGACTTCCACAATAATTTCCTGTATTACTTAAACCCATAAGGTTGATTTTAGTATAGATTATTTGATGAACTTGGAGAGTTGAAGACGAGATAAAACACTTGCCCCAGTCGTTACATTAGTAATGTTTATTTTCAGTGAGGTTTCTGTAGTGAACATGATGATTTGATGAGTTGGTAAAGGATTTCCAACACTCATTATATTGTTAAGTTTTTCTGAGGTATGGATTCTTTTATGAACTTGGGAAGGTGAGGATGAAGTAAAAAATTTTCCACATTCACTACATTAGTAAGGTTTGTCCCAAGTATGAATTCACTGGTGAACTTGAAATTATGAGTACTATGCAAATGATTTACCACAAATATTTATTTATATGATTTGTCTCAACTATGCATTCTTTGATGACTTTGGAGAGATGAATATTGATAAAGTCTTTCCCACACTCATTACAGTTTTAAGGTTTTTCTCGAGTATGTATTCTTTGATGGACATTAAGATTGGATGACCTTGTAAATGATTTCTCATAGTTATTACATTTATATGGTTTGTCTCCTGTATGACTTCTTTGATGAACTTGGAGATTTGAGTACTGGGTAAAAGATTTCCCACACATTACATTTTTAAGGTTTATCTCCAGTATGGATTCTTTGATGATATTGGAGAGTTGACGATTGAGTAAAGAATTTCCCACACTCATTACATTTGTAAGTTTTATCTCCAGTATGGATTCTTTGATGACATTGCAGAGTTGAAGATTGAGTAAAAATTTTCCTACATTCATTACATTTGTAAGGTTTATCTCCACTATGGATTCTTTGAAGACATTGGAGAGTTGAAGAGCGAGTAAAGGACTTCCCACATTCCTTACATTTGTATGGCTTATCTCCAGTATGCATTCTTTGATGACATGGGAGAGTTGAAGAATGAGTAAAGGATTTCCCACACTGATTACATTTGTAAGGTTTATCTCCAGTATGGATAATTTGATGAACTTGGAGAGTTGAAGAGCGAGTAAAGGATTTCCTACACTCACTACATTTATAAGATTTTTCTCCAATATGGATTCTTTGATGAACTTGAAGGTTTGAGTACCGGTAAATGTATTTCCCACACTCATTACATTTGTAATGTTTATCTCTGGTGTGGATTCTGTAGGGAACATGAAGACTTGAGGATTTGGTAAAGGATTTCCCACATTTGCTACATTTGTAAAGATATTATTGAGAATAAATATTTTGATGAACCTGGAGAGCAGAGGATGAGGTAAATGATTCCCCACATTCATTACATTTTTGACAGTTTTGTCCAGTAGTAATGCTGTGTTGAGCTTGATGTTTTGATAACAGTGTAAATGATTTATTCCTCTTAACATATTTATAAGTGTTATCTCCACTGTGGATTCTTGATGAAGTTGAAGTTTTGAGGCATTGGTAAATGATTTTCCACACAGATTACATTTATAAAATTTGCATCCCAAATATATTCTGTGCTGACCTTTATGTTCCCTACTTAATATTTTCCCATTTCTGTGCACAATAGACTTGTATTCCAAAACTTGTTGTGAACCTTTTCCCTGTGGATACTCCAATTGTGAAATTATGAGTGGTACAGACTGAGTTCCCTCAGGATAAGCCAGAGCTTCCTGATCTTTTGTTTCAGAAATGAAACACATTTATTTTTCACACAGATCATTTCCATAATGACATGTTTTATGAATGTCGCTGTCCCGTGAATATTCCCAGAACTTCTTTCTCTCCTGCTCTGAAAGGCTATTACAACCAAATATTCTTGGTATTTCTTTCAGGAAAGAATCTTGTGTACACTTCTTTGGGAATTGCTTCTTGGTATGGTAAGAAGACAAAACTGAAAGAAATGAAAGCAAATCACTATATGATATTTCAGATGCATATTTATATAATATAGATATATTACATAAAACGACATCAAACTGTGGATCATAGCAAAAAGGTACAACACAGAACTGCAGCATTTTTTCCCAAGGAAACAAATATCCTGATCATAATGTATGTTAGAAGATATCTCATTGAACTATCATTATATTATGTAATATATACTAATGTCTTCATTAAGTATTCTCTGGAAGAAGAAGAACACTATGATGCGCGTATCAGGGTACAGGGGTTCTGCGCGATCTATGACACCATCCAAGGACAACATGTCCATTCATCATGAAACCCCTACCTAGACCATGCCTAGGGACAGAATATTCTCCACAGTTAAGTGGAGACTGGGGAATGACTTTCACACGAACTCTGGTGCCCCTTATTTGCCCATGCCCCCTAGATGTGGAGGCCCGATGGCACTCAAAGGAAGGATAGTAGACTACCAGGAAGAAAGTTGATAACCTAGCATCTTATTCAAGGGGAGGAGGTCCCCATCAGTCACAGTCATAGGGAAGGTGCATGGGAAGAAAGTGGGTGGGAGGGAGGAATGGGATGATGCACGGGATGGGATAGCAATTGAGAGGCAATATGAATGATTTTATTTTTCAATAAAAAACAAACATTACAAAAATGTATTAATTGGAACAACTAATGTCAAACAAAATTGTAACAATCACACTGAATAGAAACCTAGTCTTCACTGTGACACTCAATTAACAGTATGGACACCAATAATTTCCTAAATACATGAACAAATTAATAATAGAAATGAGCAAATACAATATTATTTCAGTTTTTTCTCCGAATGCAAGATTTATTAGCGTTTTTAAAATCAAAGAGGATATTAATAAGAACACAAAAGAAAACGTGATCAAAATTTTAGTGTATCATGTAAAATCCGTGCCCAGTACATGAAAACAAAGGGTTTAAAATTTTCACAAACTTTAAGGATTATTCACTAAGACTAATAAGTTGTTTAGAAACCAAAGAATTCTTTTTTATATAGTTTAAATTTTTTTCCTTTTTTTTATTTATTTATACTTGTTACATCTCAATGTTTACCCCATCCCTTGTATCCTCCCACTCCCCCCCCCCCGTTTTCCCATTATTCCCCTCCTCTATGACTGTTCCTGAGGGAGATTACCTCCCCCTGTATATTCTCTTAGGGTATCAAGTCTCTTCTTGGCTACCTGCTGTCCTTCCTGTGAGTGCCACCAGGTCTCCCCCTCCAGGCGACATGGTCAAATGTGAGGCACCAGAGTACGTGAGAAAGTCATATCACACTCTCCACTCAACTGTGGAGAATATTCTGATCATTGGCTAGATCTGGGAAGGGGTTTAAAGTTTACCTCCTGTATTGTCCTTGGCTGTTGCCTTAGTTTGAGCGGGAACCCTGGGCCCAAATCTGCCTATCATATTGTTCTACATGTAGATTTCTAGGACCATCTGTATCCTTTTATTTTGCTATTCTCCCATGCATCTCTCATTTAGAGTCCCAATAGGATGCCCTCCCCTCTGTCTCAGTTTCCTGGTAAATGAAGGCTTTCGTGGGGCATGCCCCTTGGGCTAGTATGCAGATATAAGTGAGTATATACCATTTGATTCTTTCTGCTTCTGGGTTAACTCACTCATTATGATCATTTCTAGCTCAATCCATTTATCCACAAATTTCAGAAATTCCTTGTTTTTAATAGCTGATTAGTATTCCATAGTGTATATGTACCACAGTTTCTTTATCCACTTTTCTACTGAGGGAAACTTAGGCTGTTTCCATGTTCTGGCTATTATGAATATGGCTGCTATGAACATGGTTGAGCAAATTTTCTTGTTGTGGCTGGAGCATCTTCAGGGTATATTCCAAGGAGTGGAATAGCTGGGTCTTGAGGAAGCCCTATTCCCATTTTTCTGAGATAGCACCAGATAGATTTCCAAAGTGGCTGTACTAGTTTGCATTCCCACCAGCAATGAAGGAGTGTTTCTTTCTCCCCACATCCTTGCCAGCATGTGCTGTTGCATGAGTTTTTGATCTTAGCCATTCTGATGGGTGTAATATGGAATCTCAGAGTTGTTTAGATTTGCATTTCCCTGATGACTAAGGAGGTTGAGCATTTCTTTAAGTGTTTCTCAGCCATTTGATACTCCTCTGTTGAAAATTCTCTGTTTAGTTCCAAGCCCCATTTCTCAATTGGGTTATTCAGTTTGGTGGTGTTTAATTTCTTGAGTTCTTGAGTATATATTTTGGATATTAGACCTTTGTCAGATGTAGGGTTGGTGAAGATTTTTTTTCCCAGTCTGTAGGCTGTCGCTTTGTTCTCTTGAGAGTGTCTCCTGCCTTACAAAAGCTTCTCAGCCTCATGAGGTCCCATTTATTGATGGTTGACATTAAGGCCTGGGCCGTTGGTGTTCTGTTCAAGAAGATGTCACCTGTGCCAATATGTTCCAGGCTCTTTCTCACTTTTTCCTCTAAGTGGCTTATTGTCTCTGGTTTTATATTGAGATCTTTAATCCACTTGGATTTGAGTTTTGTGCAAGGTGACAAATATGGGTCCAGTTTCATTCTTTTACACATAGACCTCCAGTTAGACAAGCACCATTTGTTGAAGATGCTATCCTTTTTCCATTGAATGGATTTGGCTTCTTTGTCAAAAATCAAGTGACCATATGTGTGTGGATTCCTATCTGGGACTTTGATTCGATTCCACTGATCAACCAGCCTGTTGCTATGCCAGTACCATGCTGTTTTAATTACTATTGCTTTATAGTACAGTTTGAAATCAGGTATGGATATTCCTCTGGAGCACCTTTTATTGTACAAAATTGTTTTAGCTATTCTGGGTTTTTTGTTTTTCCATATGGAGTTCAGAGTTGAACTTTCAATGTCTTTAAAAAATTGTGGGTATTTTGATAGGGATTGCATTGAATCTGTAGATTGCTTTTGGTAGGATGGCCATTTTTACTATGTTAATTCTCGCGATCCATGAGCTAGGAAGATCATGCCATCTTCTCACGTCATCTTCAATCTCTTTCTTCAGAGTTTTGAAATTTTATTCATATAAGTCCTTCACTTGCTTAGTTAAGGTAACTCCTAGATATTTTATATTGCTTGTGGCTAATGTGAAGGGTGTGGTTTTCCTAATTTCTGCCTCTGCAAGTTTGTCATTTGTGTATAGGAAGGCTACAGACTTTTTTGAGTTAATTTTGTATCCAGTGAATTTGCTGAAGGTGTTTATCAGCTTTAGGAGTTCTCTGGTGGAATTTTGAGGGTCACTTATGTACACTATCATATCATCTGCAAAGAGGGATAATTTGACTTCCTCCTTTCCCATTTGGATACCATTGATCTCCTTTTGTTTTCTTATTGCTCTGGCTAGAACTTTGAGTACTATAGTGAAGAGATATGGAGAGAGTGGGCAGCCTTGCCTTGTTCCCGATTTTAGAGGAATTTCCTTGTGTATCTCACCATTTACTTTGATTTTGGCTATTGTCTTGCTGTATATAGCCTTTATTATGTTGAGGAAAGTGCCTTGTATCCCCGGTCTCTCTAAAACTTTAAACATGAATGGGTGTTGAATTTTATCAAATGCTTTCTCTGCATCCAAGGAGATGATCATGTGGTTTTTTATTTTCAGTTTGTTTATATGGTGGATTGCATTGATGGATTTCCATATATTAAACCATCCCTGCATGCCTGGAATGAAGCCTACTTGGTCATGATGAATGATATCTTTGATGTGTTACTGTATTCATTTTGCAAGTATTTATTTTGTATTTTTGCATCTATGTTCATAAGAGAAACTGGTCTGAAATTCTCTTTCTTTGTTAAGTCTTTGTGAGGTTTAGGTATCAATGAAACTATGGCCTCATAGAATGAATTTGGTAATGTTCCATCCATTTCTATCTTTTGGAGTAGCTTGAAGAGTATCGTATTAGCTCACCCTTGAAGGTCTGGTAGAATTCTGCACTGAAACCATCTGGCCCTGGGCTTTTTTTGGTTGGGAGACCATCGATGATTGCTTCTATTTCAGTAGGGGGAAATGGGACTATTTACCTTGTTTATCTGTTCTTCATTTAACTTTGGCAAGTTAAATTGATCAAGAAAATCATCCATTTCCCTTAGATTTTCAAATTTTGTGGCGTATATGCCTTCAAAGTAGAATCTTATGATTCTTTGAATTTCTTCAGTGTCCGTTGTATGTCTCCCTTTTCATTTCTGATTTTGTTGATTTCAATACTGTCTCTCTGCCATTTAGTTAGTTTGGCTAATGGTCTGTCTATCTTTTGATTTTCTCAAAGAACCAGCATTTGGTTTTGTTGATTCTTTGGACTGTTTTTTTAGTTTCTAATTTGTTAATTTCAACCCTGAGTTTGATTATCTCCAGGTGTCTACTCCTCTTGGGTGTTTCTGCTTCTTTATTTTCTAGGGCTTACAGTTTTGTTGTTAAGATGCTTATGTGCGATGTTTCCAATTTCTTTTTAAAGGCACTTAGTGCTATGAATTTTCCTCTTAGCACTGCTTTCAATGTATCCCACAAATTTGGGTATGTTGTATCTTCATTTTCATTGAATTTCAGAAACTCCTTGATTTCTTTCTTTATTTCTTCACCAGTACTTACCAAAGCAACATGAATGCATTGTTAATATTAAATGGCATCATAAGACAGCTGTATCTAGTCTCCCCTTACCCTAAAGCTCCTATGGAGCTCACCTTGCCTCCTGGGCAAAAGGACAAGTTCTAGCTATACCTGTCCCTTCCTACTGAGAACAGGAATCAAGATCCTCTTAGGCAGAATCTGAAATAGCATGGTGGAAAGGAACTGGGAAAGCTGGCCTGGAAATCTCTGTGTAGTCCATGTGGGTTAAGCCTGATGGTACATAAATACCAGTAATTGTGCCCTCTTCAGCCTTGCAGGAATTTGTGCAGCAGATTAATGATGGTGCTGCCTGCTCCCACATAAGCCTTCCAAGCCATCACTAATGCCATTACCTACTCAAGCCTTCCAGGCCATCACTAATGCCATTACCTTTAGCTCTGTTCTGTGTAATACATTCAACAACTCCACTCTTCTTCTTAGCAGGAAATCCACAGGTAGGTAGGGAAGTAGGCACAGGGACTTAGGAGTTTGATTGTACTGGGGACTGCTTGTCCAAGCTGGCTACTACTGTTCTAAGAAGTTCTCACTCTTGGAGCCTCCCAGTGACTCCCCACCTCCAGCACCCACCTCCTCCACAGCTCATTGGCTGTTAGGTAGCTCAAAAATTTTTAAGTTGCCAAGAAAGGCTCATAAAAGCACTAAACTAAAAAGCAGACCGAGGATTACCACTAGACCATAGAATCGCAATGTCATAATTTGCCCTTGTACCCCTGGAGAAGAAAACATGGGGAACTTGAGAGAGCTGTTTTCAGAACTCAAATCCCTCCAATCTGTACACAGCAGGGTAGAACTTTTGATGTCTCTGGGGAAGAAAAACCAACTTGAATATAGTATTGAATGCAAAACTGGCAGGAGTATAGTCATGATTTGGACTCTGTTTTCCATTTTTGAAAGTGCAGATTTCTGCTGCCTCATTCGCAGGTATTGTGTAGCATAAATGCTGGTATTGCCTGCCTTCTGATGCTTAAACAAAAATGTCCAAAGCTATGTTTCTCTGGTTCAGTTGTTTTCTCTGAAATGGGCCAGCAACTTCCATCATATTTGCATCTTCTCTGGAGCAGCTGTGGCTTCTCTGGTCAGCTCTCTGTGTGGAGGAGTGTTAAGAAATCAAGGAGTCCCTTACTCTTACCCAGTCACCAGAACAGATAGGACTATCCTTCCTTTTCTGAAATTTTTCCAGAAGCTTTCTCAGGACGTGGATCTAACCCCAGACACTTGAGGAACTGGCATTTGACTTTATCTTAGATAAAATAAGTCTAAGAATTACTGCTTCATCACCCTAGCTGGTCTCTGCCCAGAACTTGTGCACATTTTTCTTCTGTATAAAATATATCCTGGGCATTTCCATGGAGATGGTAAATAATCCATCTCTTTAGTGTATGTTGCTAAATCACAATACACATATAAATACATGTAAACATCACTAATGGAAGTGGGAGGCCTTTACTGTAAGTAAATTTTCCCTCCGTTCCTTTAATAATTTTGTTTATCAAGACAGGGTTTCTCTTTTTAGTGCTAACTGTTCTCGAAATCACTCTGTAGACCAGTCTGTCCTCATACTCATAGAAATCTGCTTGCATCTGCCTCACAAGTGCTGGGATTAAAGCAATGTGCCACCACTGACCAGCTCTGCTACATATTTTAATGTTTCCTTTTCATTTAAGTAAACAGAAATGTTAGAGACCAAAACATTTTGTATTTTAGACTTCTCTCTGATGTTTTGTTGTCTCAGTGGAGGATTGCCAGCCTATCATCTTGCTACACTTCCTTCCTAAGATAAACTAGCTGATTCAGGACAGGTGGCACAACTCACTTAATCCCAGCACACTGCAAGCAGATGCAGAAGGGTCTCTCTGACTTTAAGAGAATCCTGTGTGACAATGAGAATTCCAAGGCTAGCCACGATTATATAGTGACACTCTGTCTCAGTCCATCCCCACTCCTCAAAAAGACAAGTTCACAGCCTTGCAGAATACACACAAGCTTCAGGGAAGCTACACTTTGACCCCAGGTGCTTTCTACCAAAGCACAGCTATGGTTACTAAGGGTGCTCTCCAACAAACAATAGCTGCTCTACCAGATTGTTTTACAAATCCCAGTGAACCACTGCAGTCACTTCTCCTCAGTGTACATCATGGCAAAAAAGCTGTAAAACTAGTTGCCATAGACCCAAGAGTCCTAGAAAGTGAGGCCCATCAAGGAGGTGCAATACTAAAAATGCTGCCTGCTGCTAGGGCAATCATTGCTGATGGACGGGACATGTGGATTAAAATAGCTGCCAAATACCAGGCTTCTCCTTGTCAAAACCTAGAGAAATAGCCTCCAACCTGAGAATGGAGAGCTGTTGGCTTCTAAAGCTGTAGCAACAGAGCTCTAATTCTTTGGCCCAGGAGGTAAGAATTTTTAGGTCTACCAGTCTAACCTGTAGGCCATAGGCATGAGGGCCCAAAACTGTCAGCACTAGAAGTGCATCTTCCTGCTACCCATAATTCCTAATTGAGTAGAAGGACCAAGCCAGCTGTTGAGGAACCGAACCCAGGCCACTCTATCTTCCGGCATTTTTAACTAGCAGCCAAGTCTGCATCTGTTGTCTTAGCATAGCTAAGATGAGGAAGACAAGGACCGTAAGTAAGTATAAAGCCCTGCAATTCCCCTGGTGTATTTGAGGCAGAGGTGGGCTCTGGCTTTAGAGTTTAAGAACTAGAAATATGACAATTAGGGGGCCAGTGAACTCTGAGCCATGATGGACTGAAGGCTCACCTTGGGATGCTGGCTTCTTTGGATCTGTTTCTTGGTATTCATGGTATCCCTGAGCCTCTTTGTCTCTGATGATTACACTTATCCAGAAACCACTATGAATATGTATGTCCCAGTCTGTTTGGCAGATTGTGGCACCGTGTGAAGATGACTGGATTTGACTAGTACCCTTGAGACATGCATGCAGCTCACAGAGTTCTGTATAGATGGAAAGCATAGGAGGCAGATCCAGAGGAAATAAGTAATATATAAAAGAGCTAGTAAATTACAATGACAATGTATTATTCTGACCACAGCTATGGGTGTGTGGTGGAAAGGTGTCTAGCTCATGGCCAGCTGAGGGGACCAGAGCATTCTCATGTCATCAATAAGAGTTAGACTGTCCATAGATTCTCAAAGTGATTAGTAACACAGGCAGATGAATCTTTCCATACAGAGAAACTCCATTCCTTCTCTCTGACACTTAGAGTTATAGAAAAGTTCAGAATGCTTTTCAGTTTGGGACTCTATAGTGTCTGACATGACCCAAAATTATTCATGAGAAAAACATGCTCTGTGTGTACCTATGTGTGCTTGCGAGCACAGGTACGTGTGTGTGTGTGTGTGTGTGTGTGTGTGTGTGTGTGTGTGTGTTGTTTCATTTGTTTACAAGATCATGCTATGTAATTACAATATTTTAGAATGGGACATGGAAACCAAAAGTAATATCTCAGTGGAGACAATGGATGAAACAGAAATTGATTTGTGTGTTTTTCTTTGCTCCCATTAACTAGATTGCTTACCCAGGACAAAAAATACATTCAGGTGGGTATTACCTCCCACATTCTGGCCATGATTGCAAATACAGGTGTCAATTCTTAGGCAAAAGAAAAGAGAGAAAATAGTGAATAAAAATTTAGTAGCCAGCTTTCATTTAAAATGACTATTTTACTCTGTTAGGTATATAGCAAGTCGCTGCAAACAAACAAGTGGGACTGTAGAGAGAAACATATAATCTGTGCTGGGGAAACGGAGCAACTAAATTCATTAAATCATCCTCTTTGTTTATTGTGCCTGTAGAAGTTCTCAGTTTTTGCATCTCACTGACAAAAGTCAGGAAGAGTGGACCTTTTTGATTCCTGCTTTCCAATCTTCAAGATTACTTGCAAAAGGAAAAATCTGCTGCCTATAAATACAAAGTGGCATGTGAAAGAATTCTTCATGTAAACATTCATGAGACATTCCATTCGTAAAGCGAAAGGAGAGATGGCTTCTCAGGTAAACATGTATGTGTGGGTATGGGACAGGTTGATTATTCTTACAGAAATACTTCATTCTCAGATCTTCCTAACTCTTGCTATGCTGACACATACTTTTGAAACTATTTTTCAATTGAATCTCCTCATTAATTCAATACAAGTTTTGCAACTTGTGTGCTTAAGCCAACTTTATTTCCAGTCTCCTTTAATATTTTTCAGGGTATGTTGTATAAATAAAAACATAATTTGAAAGAAATAAAGCATTTGATATCAAAGAAGAATGTACATACTAAATTTTTATTGAGAAGGAATTGAGTAGTTATTTATCTGTGAAGAAAGGACTTATTGCAGTAGTTCTCACCCTTCCTAATGCTGCAAACTTTTAATAACATTACAAATGTTGTGGTGACCCCTCAACTATGAATTCATTTTACTGCTACTTTATAACTGTAATTTTGTTACTGCTATGATTCCTAATGTAAATATCCATTATTTCTGTTGGCTTAGATGGTTACCCTTTGATGATTGTGGAGATCATGCTATTTGATCCTCAAAAGGGTAATAAACTACAGGTCAAGAATCGCTGGTCTATTGAATCTTTTCAAATAAGTCAAAATATTCTTTGTTAAGAACATGATTTTTCAAATTTATCAAAAACTAATACATATTTTTTTACTAAAGGCAGAAAAAGTTTTATGGCTAACTAATCTTTCCTTGTGTCATATATAGAAATTAGGCAATGCACATAAGGAGATATGATGAGCTTTAATTTCAGGGCCTACTGACATACAACGATGTGGCTATAAACTTCTCCAGGGAAGAGTTGGACTGTCTGGATTCTGCTCAAAGGTCTTTGTATAGAGATGTCATGTTGGAGAATTACAACAAGCTGGTTTCTGTGGGTGAGAATATTTTTATTCCATAATTTTTACTGTATCTTATGGTTGTCTAATGGTTCTAGTAATATATGTACTTGACATTCACTGCACAATTTCTCTCTTATGTTTTTGTAGGTATTGGTTACTGTTTTCTGTATAGCTAACAGGATATGTCCACTTATATTGTTTTTACATTTAATGTAATGATAATTTAATCATTTATGCTTTTTGTACTGGTACACTGTAGCACTTATATGTAAATCCACTTTGACATTCAGAGTTTTCATTTTTGTAATGTAATTAAAAAAAAAAGAATACAGAAAATTTAAATGTATTGAGATATGAAGAATCTAAAACATCTTGGAAGGAAGTGAGAACTAGGAAGTCACCCATGTATTTTATTTTTTCCATGTTACCTAATTGTCACAAACCTCTGCTAATACCCAGTTACATTGAATAGTGTGTGTATGTGTCTGTTTGAATGCACAGGTGTTTCTGTTTCAAAATCAGAGTTAGAAACCTGTCTTGTACAAAACAAAGAACCATGGATTGTTGATAAAGAGGAGATTGAAGGAAGAGAACAAGGTAAGATGAACTAAAATGACAAAGCATGTGATGATATAAACCAATGAGCAATCTAAACATGTAGTGTGGTTAGACAACCTCTTCAGTAGAAGCTATTGCTGTGAATTTCTTTTAGAATTATGTATTAAATGTGAAGTATAGCATGGATGTTATATGGTTTTTGTCTTTTTTATCTTAATATTGGTGATTTGAAATGCAGTATGTAATAGATATTTGACAAAGTAGCATATTATTCTGTGTTCTAATTACTGATGTCATTTTTGTTGCATGTGAATGATGAATAGATTTAGGTATTCCTATTTTTTATTACCTTAAACAATTTAACAGCATTTTTTGGCTTATAGGATTTTTGTTCTCTTCCTCATCCTCCCAGAATAGTTCCTCCTTTCACACTAACACACTGTCAAGATCCTCCTCTCTCTCTCTCTCTCTCTCTCTCTCTCTCTCTCTCTCTCTCTCTCTCTCTCTCTCTGATAATAGAAAAGAATAGAATCCAAAATGGATTTAAACATGGGATATGATTTGTGATAGGAACTTCTGAAGTTCAGGCATGAAATATGACTAATAGATCCAATGTTATATTTTAAAAACTCTTATTTTTCCCTCTCCTTGAATCTTAGTATTAAAAATATGTTCTCAGCTTGGGTGATACTTTGTACCTCTTTCCCTTTCATAAAATAGAATTTTTTTCTGCCTTAAACTTGTTCATACGGTCAGTGATTTATATAGGTTGTAGTCTTCTTGTGTCTATAAGGTGCTGTTGACTGTGAGTCATCCGACACCTCTGGCCTTTATAATCCTCTACCCCATTTTCTAAATAGGTCCTTGATCCTTGATAGGAGGGGCATGATAAAGATAACTCACATAGGATCACGTGCCCCTAATTCTTTTTGCATCTGCACTTTTTCAAGATGTTGACCTCCATATTAAGCATCTCTATTGAAAGTTAAGTTATGCACAGATCTACTGTAAAGGTATATGCATTTTGGAGGTATATGATTGCCATTTTTAATAGGAATAATAGCAGTTTTTAATATCAAGCCCATGAATTTTTTATTTTCAGATTAGTGGCTTTATAAGCAGGTCAGATGTGACTTTCAACTCACAAAGCTACCTTAATGTCATTCAAAATGTAGTGGGTTCTGACAATGTATTTGCAAATCTATTCACACCAGTGAATATATCTTACAGGAAGGTCAGCATTAAAGATCATAGAGTTCTAAACCGTGTGACCCTCAATTAATTTTATCTTTCTATTGCACAAGTAGTAGCTGCCAATATTATGAGTGCAGATCAGTAGGGGTGAAAAATCCACCTGAGTACCAGTTCAATATGTTTGCTGTCATATGTATGAAGTGTCTTCATCTATAGAATCAATTAGTCACCTTTAGCAAGAAAATAATTGTGTAAGGAATTACGTGTGACATATCAGTAAATGATAAGTCCTTTAGACAATAACTCAAAATGCTCTAGCTCATTTTTTGTACTCTTTTCTGTATTTATTGGCATTTGATGTTGAGTTATTTTATTGTCTTTCTTAGTCATTTAAATAGATTTTTATATGCAAATGTGTTAGGCTTCTATAGTATTAGTTTTCCATAAGCTATTGAAAAGAACTTTAGTGTGAACTCGAGAAATGGTTCAAAGTTACAGCTTTTAGAATTTTAGTATTATGACCTGAGTTCAATCTCCATAATGCACATGGGAGAAATAAACTTCTACTAACTATCCCTTGCTGCTATACATAAAGGTGATGCATAAATATTACTTTAAAATTAGGCTAATAGTGTGTTCTTGATCTCTATAATTCTTTTCTGTTTTGTGCCCCACTCTTGATATTATTTTTTCTTTATGACACTATCTTTATTGCTTTCTTGTGTGAAAAACAATAAAAGATGTATTAATGCCTAAATAGCTACCTGACCATAGATACTCTAAGTAAAACATCCAAGTCTTGAAAGCTAACTTACCACACTAAAGAAAACATGTAATGATTGTTCTTTGAAGTTACCCATTTACCGTTTACACTGATTGTTTGCCTAGATGTGTTCAGGGCAGAGTTTAGGAGATGATCAAGTTAGAACTAAAGCCAGGGTCCTTCAACTTTTCTTCATGTTGGAAATTCAAGGAACATTACCATTTTTTACTTTAAGAATCCACTGTAAGGTTGATATAAAACTAAACAAAAATATTTGTACAAGTATCCTTTATGAAAATTGCTGCAAAAATTATCAGTCATATATATCCAAAATATATTAAAACACATAAAAAGGATAATAATAATAATAATAATAATAATAATAATAATAATAATAATAATAATAATAATACAGTGTAAAGGGACTACCACATAACTACCTCATGATAATCTCATGAGAATGTCAGAGGTCTTTGACAAAATATATCATCACTACATTAGAGTTCTATAAACTAAAAGGGTTTACCATAAGCATTGGTGCAGCAACATTGTGGTGTATGGAAAGAAAATCAAAATACGTTCATTAAAATCAGGAAAAATAGAAGGATGTCTATTTCCTCATTACCTCTGAAATATACTTGTAGGAATCAAATCTAGAGCAAAAACATTATGATGACTTTTGTAGAATAATCATAGGATAGAAAAAATCAAAGAATCCTTAATTTCTGATGATGATTTTATATATAAAATTTGACAGGATATTTCTTGCAGCTGTACTCTTGTTTTTCTTAGTCTGTGCTTCTTTTGAACAACAGTGTCATCCCTAGTTGTAACACACCCACACACACACACACACACACACACACATATACATATATATGTGTGTGTGTGTACTTTGTATAATTTGTGAAAATATAAAGTAATGATTTCATGAGATTTTATCTACATAACCTTTATTTATTAATTAAGTAATTTATTCATCTGTTTCTTTGCTTGCTTGCTTTACACACTGAAATTAGCTCCCTTTCCTCCTGGTTCCATTTTCCTTCTCTCTTCCCCCATCTCCCTTCCCTACTTCTCACAAAAGTGGAGACAAGAGCAACAAACCACGCCAGCACATCAAGTCACATGAGTACTGAGCACAACCTCGTCCTTTGTACCTGCACCTGTGAAATGATTGAAAAGTAGGCAAAAATTCCATTTCAGAAATATTTCTCAATCACCTTATTGGGGGATCCCCATGAAATATGAGATGTCCTATAGCTCCATCTCTGTAGAGGGCCTAGATCTAATCTTTGGTTGATGCCTCAGTCTCTGCAATCCATACTTGTCCCAGGTTAGTTGGTTCTGGTGGTCTTCTTGTGATGCCCCTGTCCCTTCCACATCCTTCTAGCCTTCCTGCTGACTCTTCCACGTGACTCGTTGTGCTTTACCCAGTGCTTCACTGTGAGTTTCAGCATCTGTTTTGATCTTCTTCTTCTGTGTGGAACCACTCAGAGAACAGCAGTGCTAGGCTCCAATCTGCAAGTATAGCAGAGTATCCACAATAGTATCAAGGTTGTTTCTCTGCTATGGGATGGGTTGCAGGTTGTGACAGGCATAGTTTGGAAATTTCCTCACCTCCTGCTCTAATTTTATCTCTGAGTAAATTTTAAGTCAAAACATTTTTGGATGGGTTGGTGTTCCCCTACCTCCATTAGGACTCCTGTCTAGTTAGAATTCAACCTCTTGCAGCTCCATGACTTCTCCTACCACAAGTCTCAGCTAGAATCGCCCCCATACACTCCAAGAAGCCTACCCTGTCTTAGGCCTCCAGTTTGTCACAGTGATGCCTCCAAATATGGTTTTTCTTTTCCTTTCATACATTCTGTCCTAATTCCACTACTCTCACCTGCTCTGATCTCCACCCTCATGTTTTTCTAGCATCCCTCTTCTACTCTGTTCCTCCTTTGCAATGTCTTCTGTGGTAACTTCTATTTCTCATTTAGTTTGATATTTAAGCACCAATATCTTTTGGCTCTCCTTGTCCTTATCTTCTTTGGGCCATTGAATTGTGTATGGTTATTTTGTTCTATTGGGTTAAATTTCACATATAAGTGAGTACATACAATGCTTTTCTTTCTGCTTCTGGGATATTTCATTATAGATGATCTTTTATACTTCCATGCCTTTAACTACAAATTTTATGGTGTCCTTGTTTTTAATACCTGAGTAGTATCCCATGATCTCATTGTACCGCAGGTTCTTTATCCATTCTTTAGTTGAGTGGCATACATTTTTTTCCTGTCTCTGTCTCTTAGGACTAAATCTCATGTTAACACAGTTAAACAAATCTCCTTGATGTACGGGGGAGCACACTTTGAGTATATGTGCAGAATTGTTACAGTTGGGTTGTGAGGTAGAGCTGTTCGCAATTTTCTGAGATAGCACCATATTGATTTTCAAAGATGGCATAGAAGATGCATTCCTACCTGCAATGCAAGAATGTTCTACTTTCTTCTCATCCTTGCCAGGATGTGCTACCAGTTGAGGTTTTATTTTTCATCAATCTGCTGGGTCTAGGATAGAATCTTAGAATCATTTTTATTTACATTTCCCTGATTATTAAATATGTTGAGTACTTTTTTAGGTGATTCTCAGACATTAAAGATTCATCTGATGAGAATTAGCATTTTATCTGTGTACCTGAAATCAGTTTGACTATTTAGTTTGATTGTATTCAATTTCTTCAGTTCTTTATATATTTTGTATATTACCATTTTGTCAGATGTTTGGTTTTGCAAAACCCCTTCTGTTTGTATTTTATGCAATAAAATCAGAAGTAATTTTATTAGTTCTTTGAAAGTCTGGTAGAATTCTGCACTGAAACCATCAGGACCTGTGCTTTTCAGATGGGAAATTTTAATGACTGCTTCTATTTACTTAGGAATAATAGGACTATTTAAATTGACTACTTATTTATGATATAATTTTGGTATCTGAAATCTATCAAAAAATGGTCCATTTTATTTATATTTTTCCAATATTTTGAAGTACAGGCTTCTGACATAAGACCTAATGAGTCTTTGGATTTCCTAAGTATCTGTTGTTATGGCTCCCTTTTATTTTTTGAGTTTAATGATTTGGATATTGTCTAAGGGATTATCTAATTTTTAAAAAATTTTCTCCGTGACACAAGCTCTATTTTCATTGATTCTTTGTATTGTTCTTTGCTTCTAATTAACTTACTGATTTCAGCCCTGATGTTATTTCCTGCAAACCATTCCTCTTGATTCTGTTTCCTTCTCTAGGGCATTCACATGAACTGGTAAGTTGCCAATATGAGATCTCTACAATTTATTTAATAGTATACTGAATGCTAGGAAGGTTTCTTTTAGCATTGCTTTCATTGTGTAATATTTTCACTAAATTTAAGGAAGACTAATGGTTTTTTTGTTTGTTTGTTTGTTTGTTTCTTCACTAAGTACTGGGAGGTTCCACATGTGTATAGGCTTTTTGTTATGTCTATTGTTGTCAAATTCTTGCTTTTATCAATGGTTATCTGCTAAAATACAAAGTGTTAATGCACTTTTCTTATATATTTTGAGGACTGCTTTGTGACCAACTATATGGTTTTATATAGTAGAATGTTCCATATGGTGCTGAGAAGAATCTATATTCTGTTGTGTTTAAGTTAAAAGTTCTAGAGATATCTGTTAGGTCCACATGATTCATGACATCTCTTTCATTAATCTTCTGTTTAGTTTCCATCCTTCCCATCTCTTTTGATGATTTTTCATTGAATGTCTCTTTTATTAGATATTAGAATGGCTACTCCTGCTTACTTCTTGTGGCTGTTTACTTTGAAAATGTTTTTCCAAACTTTTACTCTGAATTAAGATTTATTGCTGAGGTAGAATTGTTATATGTAGCAGAATGATTGGTCTAGTTTACACATCCATTTTTTACCTTCTGTCTTTTTATTAGAAAATTGAATCCACTGATTTTGAAAATTATTAATGACCCAAGATTTTTATTTTCTTTTATTTTGTTGTTGATGGTGGTAATGTGTTTGTCTTCTTTTGGTGGTGTTGTAGTGAAGTTATTTATATCCTGTACTTAATTATCTGTTGTAAAGTAATATATGATTCTGATAGGTGTACCTTATTATGATATTTGTTGGTTTTCCCTTCCATCCTTTAATATTTTTTCTTTGTTCTCTACATTACATGTTTTGACTATTATGTGTCAAGAGGATATTCTTTTCTGGTCGAATATATTTGTTGCTTTGTAAGCCTTTTGCATGTTTAAAGGTATCTACCTTTTTAAGTTGGAGAAAATTCCTTTTTCAGTTTTTTTGAAAATATTTTCTGTTCATGGAGTTTTTCATCTTCTCTTTTGCATATTCCAATTATACTTATTCTTAAGTTTGTCTTTTCATTGTGTCCTTGATTTGTTGGGTGTTTCATAAAAGGAACTTTTTTCAATTTAATTTTTTCTTTGACAGATGTATCTATTTCTTTGATTTTGTCTTCTGTGCCTTATATTTTCTCATCCATCTCTCATATTTTGTTGGTGATGCTTACCTCTTCATTTTCTGTTCTTTTCCTTAAGTTTTCCAACTCCATTTTTTCATCAGTTGTGTTTGCTTCATTTATTCTATTTTTCTTTTCAGGTTTTGAATCATTTTATTAATGTCCTTCACCTGTTTGATCATATTTTCCTATATTTTTTGGAGGGATTTATTTATGTCTTTTTGAAAGGACTCTATCTTATTCATAAGCATAGATTTAAGGCCATATCCTGAGTTTTAGCTGTGTTTGTATGTCCAAGGCATGTTGTATTAGGGTAGTTGGATTGTGTTTGTGCCCTATTGCCCAGAGTTTTGCTGCCCTTTTGCCATCTGGTAGCTCCTTGCACTGGCTGGTTGTTCCTGGAGATCTCTGAGCTTCTAGAGCATGCAGGAGGAGCCATTGGTCCTATGCTGAGATCTGAATCTCCTCAAATAGCCTATAAATGTTCACATTAGGCTGTGTCCCAGTTTTACCTATAGTCAGGTGATTGGTATATGGTTGTTTGACATGTGTGGTCTTCAGATCTGGCAGGTCTCTTCAAGGTGGCTATTAGCACCATGAAAAATAGACTGGTCTGTTTTTAAGGATTCCAGGAATATCCAGGAGGTCAGAGAATTAAAGTGTTTCTTCTAGCATTTTGGATCCCACTGTTTCTGTAGGGAGCATGAGTCATTGCTTCCTCTGCACTCACTGAGCTCCTGGTTTTCAGACACCATGATTGCTGGGGTCCATCTCTTTAGAATGAGACCCTGTCTACTCCTCTTGTCCAGCAGATATTAACATTGAGACAACTAGAACTGCAGGACAAAGGCTCTAACCATGTCCCTGGTTTCCAGAATCTGTTTTTGTGCAGGTCAGTAGCTGTAGCCACTGTGTCTCTGGAACCCAGGTTTGGGTAGGCTGGAAGCGACTGGGTAACTAAAACCTGGGACAGTGTGCCTCTTGATTCTGGATATCACCCATATGGGGCATGTTTGATGTATCCATTGCTCCTAGAATGCCTATTATCCAGGAAATACAGGCACTGCTGTTTTTGAGTCCACAACTTGGTTACTCACTTGGTCCACACTCTCTCCATCCCTGCTGCTCACACACCATAGATGCCTTGTAGCAACATCTTGGAATGCTACCTTTGAAATATTTGTCAAAAATATTTCTACTTCTTTTATATTTATCATTTGTTCCCTTCCAGTTGGAAAACTCTTCCCCATTTCTCACATTATATTACCTCTATTTATCCTATCCTTCCCCATATAAGTATACCAAACAAATGAGTGTTATAGAAATTGAAATTAGTTTCCAAATACATTTCATCGGCAGTATGGAATTTCAAATGAATAGTGTTCATATGTTAAACAATATACAATCATAAAAAAGAAGAACACACACAGAGGTCTTTTTATGTACTTGTAAGTACAGATATCTACACACACACACACACACACACACACACACACACACACACACACACACACATATACCCAAAACACCAAAAACACAAAACAAAGAGATAGAAGCAAATTCTAAATAAAACACGTTTTCAACTTAAGAATGAGATTAGGGACCGTAGGATGTTACGAGAGTAAGGCTGAAGGGAAAAAAGCAAAGGGGAAGGTAATAAATTTTCACTTTGATAAAAAATATATTTTAAGTTATGTTTGACTGTTCAAATATCAGGTCTAGAATTTCTTATTTTAATTTTATATATATATATATATATATATATGACTGTGGATTCAAAATTGATTTTAGGCACATCAAAATGTTTAACTTGTAAGAATTCTTTGGTTTCAAAAGAACTTATTAGTCTCAGTGAATAATCCTTAAGGTTTGTTAAACAATTAAAACCTTGTATTTTCATGTACTGAGCATGGTTTTTACATTATACACTTAATTTTTTCATGTTTTTTCTTGCATTCTTATTAATATTCTCCTTGATTTTAAAATCATTGATTAATCTTGCATTAGGATGACATACTGAAATAAGTGTTGTAGTTGCTCATTTCTGTCATTAATATCCTCACGTATTTAGAATAATGATTGGTGTCCATGTTGTTAATTGAGTGTCACAGTGAAGAGTAGGTTTCTATTAACATGTGATAGTTACAACAATTCTGTTTGACATTATCTGTTACACGTAATACTTAATAAAGACATTAATATATATTATAAAATATATGATAGTTCATGAAATGTCTTCTAACTTTCATTATCATCAGGACATTTGTTTCTTTGGAGAACAATTATTTCAGTTCTTGCCTGTACCATGTGTTGTAACATTTTGCTATGATCCACAGGATAATGCCATTTTACGTAATATATATCTATATTATATTAATATGCATCTGAAATATCATATAGTGATTTGCTTTCATTTCTTTCAGTTTTGTCTTTTTACCATACCAAGAAGCAATTCACAAAGGAGTGAACCCAAGATTTTTTCCTGAAAGAAATAGCAATAATATTTGGTTGTAATGGCCTTTCAGAGCTAGATAGAAGGAAGTTCTGGGAATATTCATCTGACAGTGAAGTTCATAAAACCTGTGATTATGGAAATGATATGTCTGAAAAATACTTGTGTTTCATTTCTGACACAAAAGATCAAGAAGCTTCAGCTTCTTGTGAGAGAACTCAGACTGTGCCACTCATAATTTCACAATTGGAGGCTCCTCAAAAAAAAGTTCACAACAAATTTTGAAATACAATTCAATTCTGCACAGAAATAGGAAAATATTAAGTAGTGGCCCTAAAGGTCAACACAGAATACATATGGAATTTTATAAATGTAAACTGTGTGGAAAATCATTTGCCAAGTCCTCAACACTTCAAGTTCATCAAAGAATCCACAGGGGAGACAAAACTTATAAATGCATTAAGAGCAAGAAATCATTTACACAGTCCTCAAAACATCAAGCTCACCACAGCATTAATACTGGGCAAAAATGTAACAAATATAATAAAAGTGGGGAATCATTTACCTCATCCTCTGCTCTCCAGGATCATCAAAGCATTCATTCTCAAGAATATCCTTACAAATGTAGTGAGTGTGGGAAATCCTTTATGAACTCCTCAAGTCTTCATGTTCACTACAGAATCCACACCAGAGATAAACATTACAAATGTAATGAGTGTGGGAAATACTTTTCCCGGTACTCAAATCTCCAAGTTCATCAAAGAATCCATACTGGAGAAAAACCTTTCAAGTGTAATGAATGTGGGAAATCTTTTACCCAGTACTCAAGTCTGCAATGTCATCAAAGAATTCATACTGGAGACAAACCATATAAATGTAACATCTGTGAGAAATCCTTTAGAGTGTCCTCAACACTAAAAGTTCATCAAAGAATCCACACCGGAGAAAAACCTTACAAATGTAGTGAGTGTGGGAAATTCTTTACACAGTACTCAAATATACAAGTTCATCAAAGAATCCATACTGGAGAAAAACCTTTCAAGTGTAATGAATGTGGGAAATCTTTTACCCAGTACTCAAGTCTGCAATGTCATCAAAGAATTCATACTGGAGACAAACCATATAAATGTAATAACTGTGGGAAATCCTTTAGACTGTCCTCAACACTAAAAGGTCATCGAAGAATCCACACTGGAGAAAAACCTTACACATGTAGCAATTGTGGGAAATCCTTTACCCAGTACTCAACATTCCAAGTTCATCAAGGTATTCATACTGGAGAAAAACCTTTCAAGTGTAATGAATGTGGGAAATCTTTTACCCGGTATTCAAATCTCAAAGGTCATCAAAGAATTCATACTGGAGACAAACCATATAAATGTAATAACTGTGAGAAATCTTTTAGCAAAGGTCATTAAAGAATCCACACCGGAGAAAAACCTTACAAATGCAGTGAGTGTGGGAAATCCTTTACCCAGTACTCAAATCTCCATGTTCATAGAGGAATCCGTACTGGAGAAAAACCTTTCAAGTGTAATGATTGTGGGAAATCATTTACCCAGTACTCAAGTCTCCAATATCATCAAATAATCCATACTGGAGATAAACCATATAAGTATAATAAGTGTGAGAAATTATTTACATTATCTTCCACACTTAAATTTCATCAAAGAATCCATACTTGAGAAAAACTTTACTAATGTAATGAGTGTGTGAATTCATTTACACAGTACCCAACTCTCCAATGTCATCAAAGAATCCATACTTGATTCAAACTATATAAATATGATCATTGTTGGAAATCATTTACACAGAAATCAAAGATTCAAGCTCACCAGATTTTATACTGAAGAAAACCTTGCAAATGTAATGAATGTGGAAAAAATCTTTACCATGTCATCACTACAGATTCACTACACCACTACCAGGTTCACTACAGAACCCACACTCTATATAAACATTAAAAATATAGAGACTGTGGGAGGTGTTTTACTTGGTCCGCAAATCTCCATGTTCATCAAGGAATCCATACTGGAAATCAGCCTTATAAGTGTAAGTAATAGAGGAAACACTTTTGGAAGTCCTCAACTCTTCAACCTTACCACAGAGTAAATACTTGAGACATACCTTATTAATATAAAGAATGGAATTCCTTTACCCAGAAATCATATCTTCAAAGACTACAGAGCATACAAACTGGAGACAAACCTTATAAATGTGAATAATGTGGCAAATATTTTACTTAAACTCAAACTTTAGAGCACAAAGAAGTTTCATATAAGAGTCTAACTGGAAAGGTGATTACTGTCCCAGTGTTCATTGGAGAAACATGGTTTTTAAATGAGAAAAATAGTTGTAAGTATTTAAACAATATTGAAATCTTATTCATTATCAGATAACCCTTATCAGGAATTTTAATACTTGGAATGAGTTGGAAATACTTTGCCCAGAAATACAGCTTATATTTATTGTTTTATTTCAAAAATAAATAGGAAAAATGCTTTGTACAGTTTTAATATGTTGTCATTGAATAGTAATACAATAGAATTCATGTCAAAACTGATTAAAGAAATGATTTTCTAAAATATAAGGATTTAAGGCAGGATAATATTACTAATATCTATCCTAATGTTATCTCTTACATAATGTTCTGTCTAGTTTAGTATGGTAGAATACTGACATTTGTAAGATATATTCTATATGAAGATAATTGTGCTGAAGTATTTGGGCTTTTTATAGAGTATACATTATAGATACTTTAAAACTGAAATTAATCAGTATTTTATCACAATTACTAATAAATATATTACCATTGTGTTCTATTGATTGTATATTGCTGTGATTAATATTCATTATATGTTGGGGTGTTCTTGTTCATATTATTCATTCTACAGAGAATAATTTAAATATGTCACAAAAGACATATTTGAACCTTTAGAAAAATTGTAAGACAACTATTTGGAAGAGAATATATGAGGATCAGAGGAAACAGTGAGAGTACTAAAATGGGAGTGTATGTGTTTTGTGGAAAAATCATGCCATTTGGATCCATTGTGGGTAGGTAGAATTCAGGCTTTACAGAAACAATTCTTTATATGGTCCATATGTTGATGTTCATAGTGTATGTGAAATATTGTCAAACTTTGCATTCTTTCTCATAGACATTTGATCTAAAATATTGTTTTCCTAAAGAACCTGCAGCTATGAAGATGAGTTAAATGTGCCTCAGCCATACTCATACATAATTAGCCAATCTTTTAGCAAATGCTAAGTCTGATCATATGTAATCGGGACGTGGTGGATGTGTTCTCTAGGGCTTTTTTTCCTGACCAAATTCAAACCAAAAATTACCTCAAAAATGTTATCTAAATGTCTATACATAGCGTTATTGAGATATTGCAGTATATATAATTTAAACATGTAAAGTATATTATGAATGCATTATTAATGGGTGCTTAATATTATAAGTTAGCAGGCTGTATTTACTTTAAATTACACATTTTGTGATTCAATAAAATAAATCTTTCAAGCTTCATATTTAATTCCAAATATATTAAGGTATTATTTATGATTCAACAGATGACTTAATATTTTTATATGGGTACAGATAATACATATCTTGTAATAATATTCAAATTCAGATGACATAAATTCATATGAGATGTTTGTTCAACTCAAGTACAGACAAAAATTGCTGCTAAACATAGCCATAGAGGATGAAATGTTGATTTTCATGCTATAACCATTGCCTTGGAAAGTAACCTTCATCTAGCACTATATCCCATGATATGGTAGCTGATGGTACAACCTGGAAGCTATAAATAAGTTGTTTAATATTTTTATCGATTATTTCCTGACGCCGAGAAATTTAACATTAGATTGAGAAATTGAAGTCCTCGGAAGTATTCTCAAGAGGATGGATTTTCCTCTAGGTACCAATTTTCAACGAAGTTTTAAGCCAATGCTTACAATAGACCTTTGTGGAAGAAGCAGGTGTTTGTCTGTACTATGGAAGCTGTCCTGCTTCATGTATCTGTCTTCTACATTATGGAGGATCAACAGCATCAGTGTCAGCAAGAAGGACTGATTGAATGGTGGGTCACTGGTAAGCCTGAGTTGAAGGTGTTGTCAGAAGTTCTTTCAGCAATTTTCAGGTTAGGATATTACAGATGATTAGAGATTGGACTGAGTTGCTGCCTCAGTTTATATTCTGTGGACCTGGCCTCTATTCCAGCTATGAATACAATTCTATACATGTTTTTATATCTACAGTCCCAGAGCATTGATGTGATGCCAATTCCACAAGAGCTGTAACCCAGTCCCTTGAAAATTAGAATCCTATACAAATTTCAACCAGAAGACCACTCCACCCTCTGAATGTTTTAGAACTTCCTCTGGGTAAAATTGGCAAGGATGGTGAATTGTAACTAGGGAGTCTAATGCTAGGCAGTTAAATTTTGTGTTTGGCACAACCATGTTTAAGAAAAACTAACCCTTCCAGGTGAAACACTATCCTGACACAAAATTGTCTTACTGATGCACACAGTGTGTTTCTACAGTTTTAGTTTCAGGGCTTGAAATGAGACAAGCCTTATTATAGTAGTACAAGGTCTGGATTCCTTCTGTCTTTGAATTATATGGGCATTTTAGCACTAGTTACTATGATATAGTTGTGTAAGGCTTTATGGACTACTGAAATTTTGACCTAGTGGACACTAAAAACACCATCTTCAAGTACCAGTTACGCTCATGGTAAGTATGGCTGTAAAGAAGTAGGGGACCAGAAGTCTGCATATGAAAATTAGGAAAATGATGGAAACTGTCCAGGGTCACATTCTTGTCCTCCTTTGTAACAGAAGATCTTATTGTCATGAAGACCCCCTCAGTGGTGCAATATGCTTTCTTTGCTGCCTGAATGCAGCATTAATAATTCTATATATATTGTCCGTGAGATATGTTGTGGTGCTGGTACCACTAGACATTTGTTCTAATGCTTTCATATGTGAATATTGTACAACCCTTGAGTACTTTGTACTCAATCCGAAATAATTCACTGTACCAAGTTCAGAGAACTTTCTATGGTCATAATTGCAAAAGGATAGTAATTTTCCATATTGAATCTTGTGGAATTCAGCTAACTGGGTATTATAATCAGCTGAGGGCCGAGTAAGGAGGGAATATTTAAAAAGTTCTTTTGATTTAATATTTCAACTGTGGCTATTCTAGGTTGAAGAAGTAGGTATTCTTCAACAATGTTAATGCTCAGTAGTACGACTTTTTGTTTCTCTTTTGTCATTAATTTTCTTTTTTTATTTTCTTGGGAGTTGTAAATGGATGATAACCTTTGAGTCAACATATATCATATGTTTATATAAATGAGGCACATAATGGTATTGAGTAGAAGAAATAGAAAATATTGAAAATGTACATAATTTCCTTATTAAAATTTAATTGAAGCACTACAATATGTAAAAACAGAAATTTGTAAAAATTACTGAGTAAAACAACTTCATATTCTCACATACTCATATTTTCTTATAAATTAAACAGAAATAGAAATTACCACCATCCATACCATTAACAACCAATGCAGGGCCAGCATAATGATGGTCCATCTCAGGGCTTCCAAAACAAAGAAACTCAACAGGCTGCAGCAGCTAACAGAGTTGCTCTCATCTTCTTGATTCACTTTCTGTCCCTGCAGACTCAGAGCAGTGCACTATTTGAAGAGAGTCTGTACTGACAAGACATTTAAGGAATTCCTCACTTTATATGATGATCAGTAATTAGAGTTGATCATTGCTAATTATGTTAGTCTGAGGGATTTTAGCATATTCATGAAGAGGTCAGTGTTAAGATATGATTTTACACTACTTATATTATAAACAATGTTCATAATGTGTGTGTACTAGTATGATAAAGTTGGTGAAGCTATATAAAATATTTCACAATATTTTACAGTCAGCAATGGTGACCTATCTTTATGTCTTTTATAATGGAATGGAGGAAGAAATTTGACATCCACATCCCATGTTTCTGTGCCTACTATGTGCATATATTTCTACATGTGCTTTTTAAAACCAATGAGACTACGTTGGTTAATGAGTGAAGATAAGAGAGCTCAGAATAAAATGCAAAGGAATAGAAATATGGGCACAAGGAAATCATAGCATTTAAGCATTCCATACCACAAGAAGAAATAATCATTGAAGTACAAAATGGAGGATACAGGAGATGGGTTAACAATTGAGATGTAATATTAATAAATTAATAAAAATATGTTAAAAAAATAAAGGAAGGTATATGGAGGAGTTAGTTTATAAAATGACACAATTTTTTATCAACTAGAGTCTCTATGTTGGAATTTATGTGGTGACAAAATTCACACTTAACCTGGTTCTGTAATTTTCATTTTAGATAGCCCCCAGTATTTTAAATAAAAGTAATTTTCATTGAAAAAAATTCATTTACATTTCTAAATATACACTACTTAAGAGAGAAAACAAACACATCAAAGTTTAAATTCCAAGAACACAAAAACAAAACAAAACATAGCAAAACTATAAATCAAGGAACTATGAAATGTGTAGTGAGTAGACGAGGTGAATTACTTGAAATCATGCCTGAAAACCTGAGTTCAATCCTTGAAACCTGAATCATAGAAAAAGAGAAACTACTCCAGCAAGCTGTACTCTGAATTTGTGTTATATATATATATATATATATATATATATATATATATATATATATATATATATATATATATATATCATGGTATGTATGTTCACACACAATCACACAAACACACTAATGAAAATAATTTTAAAAACAAAGACAAGTTGTTAAGAAATCTATACAGGCAAAACAATCAGGATAACAGAAACCTTAAAGCTATGAATGAAAGGAAGTAATATATTAAAAGCCCTGAAAATAAATAACAGCCAAATAACAGCAGTTTGTATACACTGTTAATACTGGCAGAAAAGAGAATAGCATGAAATAGCACAATTTACCACCATCAAGAAGAAAGACAGTGAAAGAGGGAAAGAATTCTCAATCACAAGAGAAAATTAAGGATCTGTAAATAAAATAATGGAGGATGACAAAAAGCGATATTCTTAATAACCAGGAGAACATCCAACAAAATTATAGGAATCAGTAATCTCCTTTCCTATATAAAGATCATAAACTCTATCAAGATGGGAAACTTCAGAAATAGTTATACAATTAGCAATATATTCTTAAATGATCAAGGGGTCATTACAAACACCCAGTAGACTGTTATGAAAATAAATAATAATATACTAGAACCTTTGACAAAGAGTAAAGACAAATCAAAATGTTGGATGTTTATGGTTATCAGTGCTTATATTAAAGAGAATTTACTCTTAAGGAATTTTTAAGAATTTATTCTTAGGAAGTCAAATTAAAATAATTGCCTAAGTGTATGTGTTTCATGAAATGAATAAAGAATAGTTCCTTTTTCTTTTTTCTTTTGTTTTTGTAGACAGGCTTTCTCTGTATAGCACTAGCTGTCCTGGAACTCACTTTCTAGACCAGATTAGTTTCAAACTCAAGAGATTTGCCCATCTCTGCCTCCAGAGTGGTGGAAGTAATGGCATGGTACAACTCAGCAGATCAAAAAAAGGAATTTAAAAGTGTATTTGCAGCATGTATAAATATTTTTTGCTGTTTTAAGAATATAAACATGCACATAAACCACAATGAACACAACACTTGTTCTATAGTAGTTTATATTGTCTATTGTCAATGGACCACGGAGTTAGTAAATACCAAGTATCACGTTGCCTGAGAAAATATGTTGGCAAGTCTACTTATCTCCTTCTCATTGAATCAATCAATCAATCAATCAATCAATCAATTCATCAGTATGTTATATACATTCTACAGATTTTGGTTATGATATTACCATGAGTTTAATGTTAATGAATCAACAATATGTATTAACTGAAAATCTACTAAAAACATATTCAGATGTTTTGGTAAATCAGTTGCAAAAAATGCAGAAATATGTATGTATATATACACATACATATACACACACATGTAAGCATGCACATATATATATACACTTACATGTGCAGTACACACACACACACACACACACAAACACACACACACACACATATATATATATATATATATATATATGTACCCTGGTATTTTTTGGAAATATTTAAGTTAAATTCCACCTATAAAATTTCTCAACTTCTGATTAACTCCATTTTATAAAAAACTGCCATGCCATTCAGTAAATTTTTAAAAATACATCTATATTGTCATTCAAAGAAAAGTTAAATCTTAGAACAGATCAACAGTACACAAATTATTTTGTACCATGAGTGTTTATACTTACTTTTGCCAGTTGAGAACACAAAATTCTCTTTGACTTCATCATTGTCAAGACTAAAATTTGAATTTCCAAAACATGTGTGTACTGATCTGTAATTTACATTTCACAGGGGAAGTCAGCCTTTTATATCCCAGGGTCAAGGTAAATCTAGTTTCTTTTTTTAGTTTCAAATTAAAATTGTTATGCTACTTTATCATACGGTATTACAGCTATACTAAGATATTATTCCCTATTCAACATATGTATGTTTTAAAAATAAATCCAATAGTGGAAAACTCTTAGAATCAATACCATCAGAAATAGAGTGAGTAGAACACACCTAGAATTCCAGGTGGCAGCTGGGCATGGTGGTGCACACCTTTAATCCCAGCACTTGGGAGGCAGAGGCAGGCAGATCACTGTGAGTTCAAGGCCAGGCTGGTTTACAAAATGAGTCTAGGACAGCCAAAGCTACACAGAGAAATCTTGTCTTTAAAAACCAAAATAAATAAATAAATAAATAAATAAATAAAATAAAATAAAAAACAAAAACAAAAACAAAACAAAACAAAAACCAAAAACAAACAAAATAAAACAAAACAAACAACAAAAAAATAAATTCCAGGTGGCAAGTTTTAAAAACCAAGGCCTTATATTTAAAACCACAAGGAAGCTCTACCTAAAAGTATCTCATCCTTCCAAATTGCATTGTGCCTATCAGTAATCAAAACATTACTAGCAGTAGACTCAGGAATTACCACATAAAACTTAAGTTACCTACATATATAAAACTCACATGAATTTCAAACCTCCATCCACTCATCGCATCATCTATAAGGATTCTGGTAAAAGATACAACTAAAGCCTTTTGAAAAAACTGCAGACATGCTTCACTTTTAACATCAGGGCCTAACAAAAATTAAAATAATTAAAAAAAAAACCAGATGAAAAACATTTCTCTAGCTATATAAGTGACTACATAATACACATGATTAGAACCTGTTCTGATTCCTAAGCCATAAAGAATATCATGTTTGAAAGAAAACATCATTACTATATAATTCAAAAGAACAGAATTCAGAAGAAAAAAACTGCATAAAAGCATATCAACTCAAATAACTGACACAACTGAAAATGTCTCAAAAACTTACTATATTTAAGATATTTTGATGTTTGATATTTAAACCCAAAGCACTAATTTTACAAAATATGTCTCAATCTGTATAAATGGCTCAGTGGTTAAGAGAACTGACTGCTCTTCCAGAGGTCCTGAGTACAATTCCCAGCAACCACATGGTGGATTACAACCACCTATACTGGGAACTGATGCTTTCTTCAGGCATGCAGGTGTACTTGCAGGTAGAATACTCATATGCATAAAATAAATAATTTGCTAAAATGTGTATCTTTTCTGCATTTAAAAAGGAAATATGAAAACTTGATTTACTAAAAATATACGTGTAGTATTTTCATTAAAGAATTTTAGGGGCTTCCACTATCACATATCCTTGATATGCTGGCATTCTAATTAGTGAAATGGCATGTTTGGGTAATTTGTGGTAAAATAATTTATAAATAAGCTATTTCTCAATGCTGTATACCTAAACATAAGCAAATATACAATGATATAACTATTGAAAAATCACTTTTATATTTTAACATACTCTTTAATATATATCACAATTTAATGTTTATATGAATGAAGCATTAAAAGTACCTTATATTATGGAAAATGCTTGCACCAAAGGTCTCCTTCTTAGAAATATGTAGATAAGCCTAAATTTAAAGCATTCAGATTGTTTTCAGTTTACTTTTAAGCAATGTTAACAGTTTTTTATATGTTTAATATTTCTGTTTTTTTTATTGTTTCTTTTTAGGTACAGGGTTTTTCTGTGTAGCCTTGGCTGTCCTGGACTTTCTTTGTAGACAAGGCTGGCCTCGAACTCACAAAGATCTGCCTGCTGCTTCCTCCCCAGTACTGGGAATAAAAGTGTGCACCCTGCTTGTTTATGTATTTCAACAGGGTTTCTCTGTGTATCCTGGGCTGTCCTGTACTCACTTTGTAGATAAGGCTTGCCTGCCTTTGCCTCCTGAGTACTGGAACTAAGTGGTGTGTGATACAACACTCAGCTTAAAACTCATTTTCAAAATCTACTCTACATTTCTGCCCTCCGTCCATTTTCTACAGGCAGTTTGAAAGCCCATAGTTCAATATTTTAATAGGCCTTCTTAGCTCAATATGATAGCTAACAAAATGTGTAAATGACTACATAGTAAAATTATTTACATGACAAGTTATAGCAGGAAAATTACAGTTATAAAGTAGCAAGGAAAATGAATTTATGTTTTGGGGGTCATCACAACGTAAGGAAATCCATAAAAGCACACTGTGTACATCAGAAAGATAAATTTGTGTCAGGGTAGTGGTTTCCATGGAAAATTTAGTTGGTCTAAAACAAGGTGTACCTCTGGCCTTGTGTTGTGCCAAACACACAAGTTCCCTAGCATAAGTCTGCCAAGTTGTAATTCACTACCTTTGTCAATTTTAACCAGAGGAGTTCTACAACCATCAGAAGGTGCAATGGTCTGATGGTTGAAGTTTGCATAGGATTCTCATTTCCATGGACCTGGGATACAGCTCTTGTGGAATTGGAACCATATCAATGCTCAGGGACTGTACATACATAAAAATGAATAGAAGTACATATTTAGCCAGAATAAATGCCACATCCACAGAATATAAAAAGAGGCAGTTCCTCAGTCCAGTCACCATGTACTTGTAAAATCCAAACCTGAAAATTGCTGAAAGAACTTCTGCTGAAATATCTAACTCAGACTCAAGAATGACCCAAAATTCAATCAGTCTTCCTACTTGATACTGATGCTCTTGATCCCACATATTGTAGAAGACAGATAAATGAAGTAGAACAGCTTCCAAGTCCAGTAAAACACCTATTTTATCAACAAATGCCTACTCTAATCAAGGGCTTAAAATGTTGTTGAAAATTGGTACCTAGTGAAAAATCCATCGTGTTGAGAATACATCTGAGAGCTTGAGAGTCTCAAACTAATGTTAAAATTCTCAGGGGCAAGGAAATCCATGAAACATTAAACATTAAACAGTTTACCTATAGCGTCTAGCTTGTTTTATCAACTATGATATAATGGGACATAGTTCCAGAGTCAGGCTACCTTCTGAGGCATGGATTATGGCTTACAAATCAACATTTCATCAACTATGACAATGTTTTAGAGCAATTTTCATCTGTACTTGGGTTGAACAAATATCTCATATGAACTTAGCTCATTTGAGTTTTAATTATCTTACAGAATATGTACTATTTGTACTCACATAACAATATTAACTCCTCTGTTTTATTCACATTTTAACCTTGATATGATTGAAGTTAAATATAAACCTTACAAAATTTAGTTAATTGGATCATTTAAAGTAAATACAACTTGTTAATTTATAATATTGATGAATCACCTATTAATGAATCCATTCTTAAAATACTCGACATATTTAAATGACTTATACCACAATATCTCAGTAGTTCTATGTATAGACATTAAGATAACATTTTAGAGGTAATTTTTGGTTTACATTTCATCAATAGAATCCCGAGGGTAAACACCCATTGTGTACCAATTACATAGGATCACACTTAGCATTGTTCAGAGACAGGATTATTATGTATAACTAGGGATGAGGCATATTTGCCTCATCTTTGTAGCTACAGATTCTTTAAGGAAGCAATATTTTAGATCCAACTCCTATAAAGGAGAATGTGATGATGGAAAATGTTTCACATACTCTATTAACATAAACATATGAAACAGAGAAATATTTGGCATTTTTAAGCCTTAATCCCATCTTCGCACAATGGATCCAAATGGCAGTGACTTTTCCCCAAAAACACAAACAGTCAGGTCTTACTATACTCAGTGTTTCCTCTGCTCCCCAGATATTCTTTTCTTAATGATGTCTTGTAATTTTTCGACAGGGATCAAATTTGGTTTTTTTTTTTTTTTGAGATATTTTTGTTGGCATTATGAACTGTGGAATTAATGATATGAACAACAACATCACAGACTGTAGTGAATATTAATTACAGCAATGCAGAATTAATAGAACAGAGGTGGAAATATTTTTTAATAATCATGACTAATAAGGGATTAGCTTCAGATTTAAAAGTATCTATAATGTATAATCCATAAAAAGCACAAAGACTACCAACAAAATGATCTTCATATAGAATATATCTTTAATTTGCCAGTATTCTACCATACTAAACTATATAGAACATTACACAATGGGCTAGTCTTAGCATAGATATTTGTACTATTTTCCTGGCTTAAATCCTTACTTTTTTAAAATATTATTTCTTTATTCAGCTTTGACATGAATTCTATACCACCACTAATCAATGGCATCAGATTAAAACAGCATGAAACATTCTTTCTTATTTTATTTTCCAAATAATTATGTAATAAAAATATAAGAAGTATTTTTGAGTAAAATTTTTCCAACTCCTACCAAGTACTAGGATTCCTAGTATGGGTTCTCTGAGAATAGCTAAGATTTCCACATTGTTTAAATACTTACAAGCATTTTCTCATTTAAAAACCATGTTTCTCAAATGAACTCTGGGAGAGTAATTACCTATCAAGTTAGACTCTTATAGGAAATTTCTAGGTGCTCTAAAGTTTCAGCTTGTACTAAAGTAGTGTGTCTCCAGTTTCTCTAAAGTTTCAGCTTGTACTAAAATAGTGTGTCTCCAGGTGGCATGATATGTTGTCTTTGAAGATATGATTTCTGGGGAAAGGACATTCCATTCTTTACATAAATAAGGTATGTCTTGGGTATTTATTCTGTGGTGGGCTTGAAGAGTTTAGAAATTCCAAAACAATTTCCTGTATTACTTAAACCCATAAGGTTGATTTTAGTATGGATTATTTGATGAACATGGAGAGTTGAAGACAAGGTAAAACACTTGCCACAGTCTTTACATTTGTAATGTTTATTTTCAGTGAGGTTTCTGTAGTGAACTTGATGACTTGATGAGTTGGTAAAGACTTTCCCACACTCATTATATTGTTAAGTTTTTGTGAGGTATGGATTTTTTATGAACTTGGAAAGGAGAGGATGAAGAATTTTCCACATTCACTACATTTGTAAGGTTTGTCCCAAGTATGAATTCAGTGGGGAGCTTGAAATTATGAGTACTATGTAAATGATTTAACATATTGGATAAAGGATTTCCCAAACTCATTACAGTTTTAAGGTTTTTCTCGAGTATGAATTCTTTGATGAACATTAAGATTTGATGATCTTGTAAATGATTTCTCAAAGTTATTACATTTATATGGTTTGTCTCCTGTATGAATTCTTTGATGAACTTGGAAATTTGAGTACTGGGTAAAAGATTTCCCACACTCATTACATTTGTAAGGTTTATCTCCAGTATGGATTCTTTGATGATATTGGAGAGTTGAAGATTGAGTAAAGGATTTTCCACACTCATTACATTTGTAAGGTTTATCTCCAGTATGGATTCTTTGATGATACTGCAGAGTTGAAGACTGAGTAAAGGATTTCCTACATTCATTACATTTGTAAGGTTTATCTCCACTATGGATTCTTTGATGACATTGGAGAGTTGAAGAGCGAGTAAAGGAATTCCCACATTCCTTACATTTGTATGGCTTATCTCCAGTATGCATTCTTTGATGACATTGGAGAGGTGAAGAATGAGTAAAGGATTTCCCACACTGATTACATTTGTAAAGTTTATCTCCAGTATGGATACTTTGATGAACTTGGAGAGTTTAAGAGTGAGTAAAGGATTTCCTACACTCACTACATTTATAAGGTTTTTCTCCAGTATGGATTCTTTGATGAACTTGGAGATTTGAGTACCGGTAAATGTATTTCCCACACTCATTACATTTGTAATGTTTATCTCTGGTGTGGATTCTGTAGTGAACATGAAGACTTGAGGATTTGGCAAAGGATTTCCCACATTCACTACATTTGTAAAGATATTCTTGAGAATGAATACTTTGATGAACCTGGAAAACAGAGGATGAGGTAAATGTTTCTTCACATTCATTACATTTTTGACATTTTTGTCCAGTAGTAATGCTGTGTTGAGCTTGATGTTTTGATGACTGTGTAAGTGATTTCTTCCTCTTAGCACATTTATAAGTGTTATCTCCACAGTGGATTCTTTGATGAAGTTGAAGTTTTCAGGAATTGGTAAATGATTTTCCACACAGATTACATTTATAGAATTTGCATCCCAAATGTATTCTGTGTTGACCTTTACGTTCCCTACTTAATATTTTCCCATTTCTGTGCACAATAGACTTGTATTCCAAAACTTGTTGTGAACCTTTTCCCTGTGGAGCCTCCAATTGTGAAATTATGAGTGGTACAGACTGAGTTCTCTCAGCATAAGCCAGAGCTTCCTGATCTTTTGTTTCAGAAATGAAACACACGTATTTTTCACACAGATCATTTCCATAATGACATGATTTATGAACGCCCCTGTCCTGTGAATATTCCCAGAACTTCTTTCTCTCCAGCTCTGAAAGGCCATTACAAACAAATATTTTTGGTATTTCTTTAAGGAAAGAATCTTGTGTACACTTCTTTGGGAATTGCTTCTTGGTATGGTAAGAAGACAAAACTGAAAGAAATGAAAACAAATCACTATATGATATTTCAGATGCATATTAATATAATATAGATATATTACATAAAACGGCATCAAACTGTGGATCATAGCAAAATGGTACAACACAGAACTGCAGCAATTTTTTTCAAGGAAACAAATGTCCTGATCATAATGGATGTTAGAAGATATCTCATTAAACTATCATATATTATGTAATATATATTAATGTCTTCATTAAATATTGATTGGAAGAAGAACTACACTATGATGCACGTATCAGGATACAGGGGTTCTGCGCGATCTATGGCACCAACCAAGGACAACATGTGCATGCATCATCAAACTCCTACCTAGACCAAGCCTAGGGACAGAATATTCTCCATTGTTAAGTAGAGACTGGGGACTGACTTTCACACGAACTCTGGTGCCGCTTATTTGGCCATGCACCCTAGATGTGGAGGCCCGATGGCACTCAGAGGAAGGATAGTAGACTACCAGGAAGAAACTTGATAACCTAGCATCTTATTCAAGGAGTGGAGGTCCCCATCAGACACAGTCATAGGAAAGGGGAATGGGAAGAAAGTGGGTGGGAGGGAGGAATGGGATGATGCACGGGATGGGATAGCAATTGAGATACAATATGAAGGATTTTATTTTTCAATAAAAAAGCAAACATTGCAAAAAATTTATTAATTGGAACAGATAATGTCAAACAAAATTGTTGTAACTATCACACATGAATAGAAACCTACTCTTCACTGTGACACTCAATTAACAGTATGTACACCAATCATTTTCCAAATACATGAACGAATGAATGATAGAAATGAGCAACTACAATATTATTTCAGTTTTTTCTCTGAATGCAAGATTTATTAATGATTTTAAAATCAAAGAGTATATTAATAAGAACACAAGAGAAAACATGATAAAAATTTTAGTGTATCATGTAAAATCCATGCCCAGTACATGAAAATAAAGGGTTTAAAATTTTCACAAACTTTAAGGATTATTCACTAAGAATAATAAGTTGTTTAGAAACCAAAGAATTCTTTCCCTCCAGAGGATCACTCAGGTAACATTCTATGGTCCCTACTCTCATTCACAAGCTAAAAACATGTTTTACTTAGAATTTGCTTCTATCTCTTCATGTTTGTGTTTTGTGTGTGTGTGTGTGTGTGTGTGTGTGTGTGTGTGTGTGTGTGCAGATATATAGATATGTGTACTTACAAATACATAAAAAGTCCTCTGTATATGTTCTTCTATTTTATCATTGTATATTGTTTCACATATGAACACTATTTATTTGAAAATCCATACTGGAGGATGAAATGTAATATAATGGGAGAAATGGGGAATAGTTTCTCAACTGGAAGGGAACAAAAGAAAAATATAAAAGAACAAATATTTTTGAAAAATATTTAAAAGGTAGCACTCAAAGATTTTGCTACAAGGCATGCAGGGTATGTGAGTAGCATGGATGGAGATAGTGGACCAAGCGAGTAGCCAAGTTGTGGACTACAATTTCTGAAAACCAGGGACATTGTTTGAGCCTCTGGCCTGCAGTTGTTCTTTTCTTAATGTTAATACCTGCTGGACAATAGAAGTAGACAGGGTCTTGTTGCAAAATGGATGCCTCCAGCAGGCATAGAGTCTGCAAATCAGGAGCTCAGTAAGTGCAGAGCTCGCAGTTGGCTGCTCAGTGGACTCTAAGCCAAAATGCAGGCAATGTATCATGTTCCCTAGAGAAACAAGGGGATCCAAGGTGCAAGAAGAAACAGTTCTATGCTCTGACCTTCTGAATACTCCTGAAATCCTGAGAAACAGACCAGCCTATTTTTCGCAGTACTAATAGCCATCTTGAAGAGACCTGCCAGATCTGAGAATCACACATGTCAGACCCTTATCTCAATCACCTGACTATAGGTCAAACTGGAAATCAGCATGATGTGAAATGATACAGGCTATTGGAGGAGATCCGGATCCCAGTGTATGACCAATGGCTCCTCCTGCATGCTCTGGAAGCCCTGAGATATCCAGGAACAACCAACCAAAGCAAGGAACAACCAGATGGCTAAAGGGCAGCAAAAGATATGGCAATATGGCACCAACACAAGTCAACTACCCTAATACAACATGCCCTGGACATACAAATACAACTGAAACTCAGGAATGGCCTTAAATCTATGTTTCTGAATATGACAGAGACCTTTCAAAAAGGTATAAATAAATCCATACAAGAAATATAGGCCCTCTCTATATATGTAACAGTTGTACATCTAGGTCTTCCATGTAGCCTCTTTTTTTTTTTTACATTTTTTATTAATTTATTCATATTACATCTAGATTGTTAGCCCTTCCCCTGTTTCCTCGCATTCTTCCCTCCCTCCCACTTCCCCCTTCTCCCATCCCCTATCTCTGTGATTGAGGGAGACCTCCTCTCCCTATATATGCTCTTAGAATATCTAGTCTCTTCTTGGTAAATTGCTATCCTTCCTCTGAGTGCCTCCAGGCCTCCCCATCCACCGGACATTATCAGAGAAGGGGCACCAGGGTTCGTGTGAGAGTCAGATCTCACTCTCAACTCAACGTTGGAGAATATCATGTTAGTCGGCTAGGTCTTGGAAGGGGTTCCACGTTTAATGCCTATATGCTCCTTGGCTGGTACCTTAGTTTGAGGAGGACCCCAGGACCCAGATCTGCTAGTCATAAAGTTCTTCTTGTAGGTTTCCAGGACCCTGTGGGTCCTACTATTTCCCTATTCTTCCATGCTACTTTCACCTAAAGTCTCAATAGAATGTCCTCTCCTCTGACCCACTTTCTTGGAAAGTAAAATTTTTCATGGTACGTATCCCTTGGGCTAGTGTTTTGATATAAGTGAGTTTTTACCGTTTGTCTCTTTTTGCTTCTGGGTGTACTCACTCATTATGATAATTTCTAGATCAATCCATTTGTCCGCAAATTTTTGGAATTCCTTGTTTTTAATAGCTGAGTAGTATTCCATAATGTAAACTAGGTCTGTCTCATGCGTGCTCTCTCTTTGGTGGTTCAGTCTCTGTGGGCCCCATGGCCCCAGGTTAGTTAATTCTGTATGTTTCATTGTGGTATCCTAGACCTTTCTGGCTCCTTCAATCCTCTGTCCTTCTCTTCCCCATAATTTCCCAAGCTCCACCTCATGATTGGCTGTGAGTCTGCATGTATTTTCCTCAGTTGCTAGGTTAAGCCTCTCAGATGACAGTTATGCTAGGCATCTGTCTGGAATTACAGCAGACTACCATTAACAGTGTCAGGGGTATGCTGTCTCTCAGGGCATGGGTCTCAAGCTGGGCAGTCACTGGTTAGCCATTCCACTAATTTCTGCTCCATCTTTAACCCTGCATGTCTTGTTGGTGGCCAGGTAACCCAATTAAAAATGGGGTACAGCAAAGCGAGTCCAGAACAGTAAAGACTACACAGAGAAATCCTGTCTTGAAAAGCCAAAAAATGAGGTACAGAACTAATCAGAAAATTATCAGCAAAGGAATCTCTAATGGCTGAGAAGCACTTAATGAGATGTTCAACATCTTTAGTCATTGGGGAAATGCAAATCAAAACAACTCTAGAATTCCTCTTTACACCCACCAGCATGGCTGAGATCAAAAAGTCAAGCAACACTGCATGCTGATGAGGATGTGGAACAAGGCAAACACTCCTCCATTGCTGGTGGGACTGTGAGAATCATCGAGGGGTTTCTCAAAAAAGTGGGAGTAGTTCTACCTAAAGACCCAGCTATTCCACTCCTTGACATATACCCAAAAGATGCCCTTTCACACCACAAGAGCACTTGCTCACCTGGACATATACCCAAGAGATGCCCTATCACACCACAAAGGCACTTGCTCAACTATGCTCATAGAAACAATAGCTGGATACTGGATACAAACAAGATGTCTCTCAGTCAAAGAATGGATAAAGAAAACGTGCTACATTTACACAAGTGTGGTTTTGAAAATGTGTAAAATAGAACCTGATATGGCTGAAATTGCATTGAAAAAAAATGGGCAGTAACCGTTTAAGGGGAGGGGAAACACTGGAGAGTGAGACTGTCAAATAGCTCTGTAATTTAAGGTCTTTAAAAAAAAATAAACGTTGAGAAAAGAAAAAAAAACAAAACAAAAAACAAAAACAAAGAAAAAGAAATATAGGAAAATATAATAAAACAGGTGAAGGACATTAATAAAATGGTTCAAGATCCGAAAACGAAAATAGACTAAATAAAGTAAACACAAACAATGAAAAAACTGGATTTGAGAAACTTTTAAAAAAAGAAGAGAAAATGCAGAGGTAAGCATCACCAACAAATTTTGAGTGATGGAAGAATGAATCTCATGCACAGAAGACACAATTGAAGAAAGAGATACATATGTCAAAGAAAATGTTAAATTGAAAAAATTACCTTAGACAAAACATCCAACAAATAAAGGACATGAAGAAATGACAAAACCTAAGTAAAAGAATAATAGGAATATACAAAAGAGAAAGATGACAAGCTCCAAAACCAGAAAATATTTTTAACAAAATTGAAAAAGAAATTTACTCCAACCTAAAGAGAGAGATACATTTTAACATACAAAAGGCTTACAACACAAAAAAATATATTCGACTTGAAAAGAAATATTTCTTGACACATATTAGTCAAATCCTGCTTTGAGAAGAGGAAAGAGGTACAAATTGTCAACCAAGCTGAGAACTCATTTGTAGTACTACATATATGGAGAGCAGAAAATAAGGGTATATATATATGTGTGTGTGTGTGTGTGTGTGTGTGTGTACACACATATATATACACATATATACATGTACATATAATGTACACACATATATATACATATATAAAACTTTGGTGCTTCCACTGCACCACGCCCCATTGGGAAAGAAGTCCCCTCCTGACTCTGCTGTTGCCCTCAGGCTTGGAAGCCTGATCTTGGCATCAGCTGGGGCTCGCCCAGTCTGCCTTCTTTCTCCCTCCAGGTACTTTGCATACACGTTTCTCAGCATCTGGAGCCGCTGGTGTGTGGGATTCGGGGTGGGAGACTGGGTTTCACTATATTGTTGTGAATAGCATGATCTCTGTAAACGTTGCTGTCCTCAAACAGACAGAAATGTTTGCCTCTTGTGTGCTTGGAATAAAGGCTACAACACCAGGCTGTTTTTTGTTTGACTTTGAGACAAAACCTCACATGATCAAGGCTGACCATGAACTCCTGATCCTCTTATTCCCATTCCAAGTTCTGGAATACAGATGCACACCACCATATTTACCCCCACGCCTTAAACTTATTATCTGTTCTATTGATTAAGTTTAAGTCTGTGTTACTCAGCTTCCCGGTACCACAGTATAATAATTGACATAATCAGCTTTATACAAAAAAGGCGTATTTTGACTTACAATTTTTCAGGTTTCAGATACACCGTGCTAGGAGCATGTAGTAATGTGAAGGCACTGCCTTCATGGTCAGGAAGGAAAAGAGAGAAGGAACTAGGCCTCACAGTCCCTTTCAGTCACAACCTCAATGATCCAAGGACTTACCTTACCGAACTCCTAATGTGCCACCCTGGAGGCCATGTCATAAAAAGCAGGTCTTCGGAGATTTTTAAGATCCAACCTATATAGAGATTCAAACATGATTGTTGTTAAACTTAGATATAGAAGTTTTTACTTTAAAGATTGTATTTTTCGGCTTTTAAGTTTTCCTTGTAACTTATCTTATAGTTTTTGTTTTGTGATAAATCCCCCCATTCATTAAACAGGCTTATTTTCTAATGCATTCTTGAGTATAATGTTTTAATGGCTACCATAAAGTCCTTCTCTTCTAATTCCAGTAGCTGTGTCCCCTGGGCTCATATGTTTAGGCATTATGGATTATGTATAGAAAGACTTGGGATTCTGTTGTAGTACTCTTAGGAGAGTAATAATTTGTGTTGTTGTTGTTAGATGGGCAATCATCTTGGGTAGACTAAAAACTCCCACCTGTAATACTTGCTCTTTCTGTTCTGTTCTTTAAGCCTTAGCTCTACTAGTTTGTATGTTACCATTGGTTAAAGTGGAGCCAGAGGTTTTGGCAGAATCTAGACATCTTCCTTTTCTAGTTTCCCCTTCAGTTTCTAGCTGTGTAGGCTTTGTACTCTGCTTCCTGCTTCAGGACCACTGACCATTCCTGAGTTTTAGCTATATAATCTACTAACTGTAGCTTGCCATTCATCCCCTTTATTGTTATGGATGTGAAATAGGGTATTGTGTTTTATCCTAGGTTAGTCTCCAGCTCACTGTCCTCCTGCCTTATTGGCACAGCTACCGTGCCAGATGTGCAGTGCTGTTTTTCTTCTATTGCCTGTTTTCTCTTCAAGTTTTTGTCTTTGTTTTGTTGTTGTTTTGTTTTCAGGGCTTCGTGTGTGTGTGTGTGTGTGTGTGTGTGTGTGTGTGTGTGTGTGTGTGTGTATTAGGGTTGGCTCATTAGAAATTGACCATTATTTTCTTCCTCAATTACCAGTCTGTTAGAGTTTGACTTTACCAGTGTTTGTGGTTTTGTGACTAGTTTATCTGATACTCTTATGTGGAACATGGGGAAGGATTTTCTTCCTTTTGTTCCTCATATGTATACATTTCTTTTTGTTGATCCATCTGGTTACATTTTATTTCTTTTGGTTTTGCTCTTTTTGAGACAGGGTTTCTCTATGTAGGCCTGGCTGTCCTGGAACTTGCTCTGTTGATGAGGCTGTCCTCAAGTTCACAGAATCCACCTGCTTCTGCTCCCTGAGCGCTAGGTTTAAAACCGTACACAACAACACTTGGCTTATATTTTTTTTTTTATAAAATGAAATTTCCAGGGCTGTAGAGATTGTGTCATGAGTGAAATGCTTGGTGTGCAAGCATGAGACCCTGAGTTCAGATTCCCAGTTTCCCCATAACAGTATGTGATGTATCCCCAGTGCCAGGGTGCAATAAAACAGGCAGGTCAGGGACTCTGACCAGGCAGCCAGGTTCAGTGAGATGCTGTCTCACAAAACAAGGTGAAGATCAGGCAAGAAAGAAGATTCCCAAAGTTGACTTCTGGATTCTGCATGGGTACAAGCATGGACACACCCACACACCCCTACACACCTTCTTGTTCTCTGGCAGATGCCTAGGAAGTCTGAATGTATCCTTAAAGATAGAATTTACCATAGTAAAGAAAAAAAACTCAGCTAAAACCTAGGGCATGCAGACCCTACTGTTCTCTTGTGGGTTGGAAGAAAAGAAGCCTTTATTCCCTCTCTTTCCTATATACAAACATAGATGTATGCATATGTGTATATATATACATAATGTGTGTATCATATGTATTTTTATTGGTTTTGTTTGTTTGCTTATTCTGTTGTTGTTGTTGTTGTTGTTGTTATTTTCAAGACAGGGTTTTTCTGTGTAGTCTTGAGTGTCCTGGACTTTCTTTGTAAACCAGGCTGTCCTTGAACTCACAGAGATCTGCTGGGCTCTGGATCTCTGAGTACTAAGATTACAGGCAGGCACCACCATGCACGTTGTGTATCAGGTATTATCTTAGTGTCTATTTTTAAATGAGTAATTTGATGTTAATTAAACAGGTTTGTTTTTAAACACTTTAGGGGACCAGATCCTATTTGAAATCCACCCTGATAAGAAGAAAATACTGTTTTTCAATGATAAAAGCTTTCGGTTTTCTGTGGATGAAGGTGAGCCATTTTGTGAAGATACTTCTTAAATCTGCAAGTATATTGCATTTTAGGTAATAAAGCTTGCCATGCTTTTAACTGTAATTTAATTTTTTTAAAGATTTATTTATTATTTATACAGTATGCATTCTATCTACATGTGATGAGACAGCAAGCCAGAAGAGGGCACCAGATCTCATTATAGATGATTTTGAGCTACTATATGATAGCTAGGAATTGAACTCAGGACCTTTGGAAGAGCTTACAGTACATTTAACCTTTGAGCCATCTTTCCATCCCTTAGCTCATAGCTAAAAGACCCATATCTGTTATATCACATCTTATAATGTGTTTGAAATGATGACTTGAAAGATAAGTTACATATTAAATCATTTATACATGAAATTACAATGTTGCAGTGTGTGAATTTTAAAATATATATATATATATATATATATATATATATATATATATATATATATATATATATATATATATTAATTTTAATGAGTGTTTTTGCTGGCATGCATATTTTTGTACCACTTGGCATGTCTGATGCCCCAGAGGCCAGAAGAGGATGTTAGATCCCTTGGAACTATTGCTACAGATTATTGTGAGCTACCATGTGAGTGCTGGGAATCAAACCTAGCCAGTGTGCTCTTAACAACTGAGCCATTTTCTAGCCCTAGTTCCTGGTTTCTTATGCTGACATCTCACTTATACCAAGTAAGATTTATTTTATAATTCTGTGGCTAACCATCCATGTATCAGTATCACATAACTACCCTGAATTTCACTTCTTCGGCACACCTTACTTGTAGTTATTGTGTATATATCTCCCTTCATTATCATATTCAGTTTTCTGTGCCATTGTCTACATTCCATAGATGGATTCTACCCCCAACTTCTCTGTGTTTTTCTTCAAATCTCTATCCTTGATCCTCTAGCTATCTTGTTCCCGCCATCCACTCATCTATCTCTGGGTTAATTATACTGTTCCTGTTATCCATGTATTTATCCATCATTTATCTTCTGGATATCCTGTAGTCTATACTATTGATGTATCATTTCTCTTCTACTTATACTAAATAATTCTGAACTCTTTTTCAATTTATCCATAACCATCTAGCTTTCCTATAAGATACCTTTCTTTTCATCTCTCCTTTAATTTTCTTCATAAATTTATCATCTATACACTGCATGTTGTATATTCATCTTCCATTACTTTCTCTCTCTCTTTCTCTCTCTTCCTGTCTTTCTCTCTGTTATACCCTCAACCTATTCTAAATCTATCAACTACTATCTTTTGATTTATGTATCTCATATCGCTCCTCTTTCATATATATATATATATATGTATATATATATATATACATACATATATATATATTTAATTTGTTTCTCTCTTTCATACATCCGCTGTTAAATTTATTATGTATACTTTTATCTACTGCACCATATTCTATGTCATATACTTTGCCATATATTGTTTATAAACAATAAATCTTCCTATAGGAATCATTCATAATATTCATGACAGTGCTGTACTCATGATCATTCATGCATTTTTTTTACTGGATCTCTCTTTTTATACAATTTTTTGGTACTTAAAAATGCAACTAGTCTGGAATAAATAGTATTACTCAAGGAACGGAAATTTATTTCATAATCAACAAGTTGATAATTGAGCTTAAATAAGGTATGTACTTAAATATATAAATTTAGATTAGTCTGAAACTTCTATAATTGAAATATGAAATAATGAATTCTGCAGTAAACACCTGGAGACCCCCATTACTTTATCAATGATTTCTCCAAGGTTAGACAAAAAAATATCTCAGCATTTTGCCCATACCAGAGAGCTCCACGAAATCAACCATACCGTATCTCCTACCTGAATTAAAGTGGTCTATTTTTTACTGTATCGTGACAACTCTAGAATGCACAGGGATTATGAGATTGCCTGAGAACATAAAAGCCAAGGACTATGATTGGTCCTTAGAGGCAGGATTGTTATTGGTAAAAACACATGTTTTAATGATTGTAGTTACTGTTAAGAGCAAGGCTGTGATTGGTCAGAAACACTAACTTCAATGATTATGATTGTTTCTGAGAGTGAGTGTTGTCATTTTTAAAATATAATTCTTAGTGAATGTGATTGGCGGTTAGTGGCTTGGCTGGGATTTTTCTCTATAGAAGTTCGAATGACAGTGAATGGTTCTACAATGCTTAGCAGTTGTACTCTATGAGTCCATAGGAAGATATTCAGCACTTGCTGCTTTCCTGATTTGATTTTCTAATTCATCTATATCTGTTCATGTTATATTTCGATTACTTTCATTTTATGAAATGTTTTCACTGAATGCATGAATACAAAGAGGACAGGCATACTATATGTCTGAATGTGGGAGTCTGCCTGTGTCTGCCTTTTTCCACTCCCTCTAGTGAATAGAAGCATCTAAGGGCCTGTTTTATTTGCTTCCCTGTTTCTCTCTCACCTGCCTCTAGTGGCCAGAACATCTATTTGCCTGAGTGTGTGGGCCTGTCATTGTCTCTATTTCTGCCCAAAGGAGAAAACAGCATTTAGGTGCAGATTGTGTGTTCCAACTTTTCTCTCTCATAAGCTTCTTGGATATAGAGCATTTTAGGGATAGAGTATTTGTGTCTGCGTGTGTATCTCTCCTTCCATCTAGGTAAAAATTGCATCAATGGATTTTCCTTGTATGTCAGAACTTATTTCATTGCTGTCCCTCTAAGGGACAAGGGTACCTCCGAGCCTGAGAGTGTGTGTCTGACTGTGCCTCTATCTTATCAGCGCCTAGGCTACAAAGTCTTATAAGACTGTCTATGTGTGCCTGCACATTTTTCCTTCCCTGTTTCTAGGGGAAAATGGTATCTCTGGCCATAGTGTGAGTGTCTCACTCTATCTTTCCCACCTGCATCTATGTGACATGGGATTCTATATTCCTGAGTATGTGTTCTTCCCTGTGTCACTCTCTAATCTACCTCTAGAGGATGTAGACATTGAGGGCCTGACTGTGTTTTTCTGCCTGTTTCTCTCTCCCATGATCTTATGGGACATGGGATTTTATTATCCAGTATCTGTGCCTCCATTTTTCTATCTCAGCTTCCATAAAGGGCAAGAGTACATTTGTGGCTAAAGGTTAACACTTGACTGTGACCCTCACCTGTTACTAGGGGACTAGGTCATCAATGTTTCTGAGTGTGTATGCCAACCTGTGTCTCTTTACACCACTTCCAATCTATTAGTCCAAACCTGAGCCTCTTGTGTTGTTTTCTTGTCTCTCTCACCTGCCTATAGGCAGGAAATATCAAATCTGTTACTGAGTGTGATCTTGCCTGTGTCTCTTTCTACCCTCCTCCAGAGGAAAGCTCAACAATGTGCCAGAGTATGCGTGCCTGCCTGGGAGTCTCTCACTTCCTCTAGGCAACAAGACAGAAATGAGTATGAATTTGTTTTCCTATCTGTATCTCTCTCACCTGACTGTATGGGACAAGGGCAACTGGCCTTGTTATATGTGTACGCCTGTGCCTCTCTCGTGCTTCTAGAGTATATGGGTATCTATTGGCCTGAATTTGTGTGCCTCCCTGTGTCTCACCCCTTTAAGTCTAGGGAACACGGTACTCTCTCAGTCTGTATATGTGTGCCTTATTATGCCTCTTTCCTGTACCTCTTGCGACTAGGGCAATATAGGTGAGAATGTGTGTGTGTCTGCCTGTATCCCTCTCTCCTCTGCCTATGTAGGACAAAGCCTTTTATGTGGCTGTCGGTGTGCTTTCTTGTGTCTCTTGCACATTACTCTAGAAATACAATGGCATCAATGGGCCTGAGTTTGTGTTCCTGCCTGTGTAACTCTTTCCATTTCCTCTAGGAGACAAGGCCATCTATGATCCTGAATGTATTTGCCTTTGTCTCGCAGCTCCTTCTTAGGTAAATGAAAGTCAAGTGGGCATAATGTCTGTGCCTTCCTGAGTCTCTTGCACCTGCTTTGGGGGATAAGTGCGTGAATTTGCCTGGGTGTGTGTACCTGCCTCTGTAACTCTTTTACATGCCTCTAGGGGACAAGGGAGTCTACAGGCCTGAGTGTTGTTTCCTGCCTACATCACTCAACCTGTCAGTTAGGGAAAATATCATCTGTGAGACTGAGTGTGTTTTCCTACCTGTGCCTCGTTCCTCTCACTCCAGGAGACAAGGGCATCTATGTGTGTCAGTGTGTGTTCTAGACTGTGTCAGTCCTTCATCTACATTTATCAGACAAGGTTATTTGTGATCGAGAAAAGAAGTGATCATCTGGTTATCTCTCACCTGCCTGTAGGGCAGGAAATAACATCTGTGTGCCGGAATTTGAGTGCCTGTCTGTGACTCTATCACCTGCCATGAGAGGACAACAGCACTTATGCATCTGAATGTGTTTGCCCACCAGTGCCTCTCACTTGCATCTTGCATATAAGGACTTCTGTCGACTTCAGTGCGTGTGACTGCTTGTATCTCTGTCTCCTGCACCTTGGAGGAAAAGTCACCTTTATGGCTGAAAGTGTATTCCTGCCTATGTGTCCCTCTTTCTTCTCTCAACGGGACAAAGGCATCTATGGGCCCGAATGATTGTCCCACACTTTGTCTGCTTATCATCTGTGTCAACTATACAACAGCATTCTTAGTCCTGAATGTGAGTGCCTGCCTGGGTCTCTCTCTCATATACTTATATGAGACAATTAAACCTATGCATCTGAGTGCATGGCAGGGTGTCTTCCTGTGTTCCCATCTCCCATGACTCTAAAAGAGAATAGTATCTAGGTGCCTGTGTGTATGTGTTCCTTACTGTGTTACTCACTGTTGTTTGAGATAAAAAGGTTTTCTTGATGCATTACTGTTTTCAACTTCTCCTCTTTAAAAAGAATTCCGTTTTTCTTCTTCATCTTAATTTTCCCCTCTTTTCTTATACTTTTTACTTTTTTTCATATTTCTCTACCCTTTTCGTCTTCCATGTTTTTTATCATTTTCATTACTTTCTAATTTTTTTTTTGTTTTGGTTTTGCCATTTCTATCATTTTCTTCAACATTTTTCTCTATTTTTCTTCTATTCCTTCTTTTCAAATTTCATCCCTTTTTCTTCATTTTTATCCTTGTTTTATATTATAACATTTTCATTCAATTTCCTCTTTTTCTAAAATTTTCATTCCCTTTTCCTGGTTCCCCTTATTCATCTGTTTTTCCACATCTTTTTCTTTCTCTCCTTCAGTTTCCTAATTTTATTTTTTCTTATACTCCTCCTCCTCTTCTGCCTCTTCGTCATTCTTCTCTTCTTCTAATTTTCCCCTTTTTCTTCTATTTCCTTCTATTTTCCTCCTTTTTCTCTTTCATCCACTTCTCTTATTAATTATTTTTTTTTTGTAAAATGCATCATTTTCTTTTTTCTTTATCTGGTTTCATTAGCATTTTTCTTCATTTTGTCAATTTCTGCAACATTGTTCTTTTTTTATTTTTTCCTTCTGCTTAATTTTCTTCTCCTTATCTTAGTTTTTCCCCCTATTCATTCTCAATTTCCTCTTTTTCTAAATATATAAATGTCTTGTTTTTTCCCTTTTTCATTCTTTATGAACTTTTCCTCTCTTTTCTGTTTCTTTTCTTGAATTTTTAGCTTTTTCTGCTTCCTCTTAATCCACTTCTATGACTTTCCTCTCCTTCTATTTATTTTTATTTTCATGTTTTTGTTCTGTTTCTACTTTTTATTCAACTCTTTTTTCTGTTTCATGCCTTCTTATCAATATTGTTTTGTACCTTTTTTCTTTTTTTCTTTTCTCATCCTTTTTTCTCCTTTTTCCTCTTTTCTTGTATTGACAACATTTAACGCCAATTTCTTATTTTTTTTTTTTAGAATTTTTCAATCTTTTCTCTTCCTTTTAAAATTTGATTTTATTTTTTTTTTTCATGTTTTTTCAACTTTTCTCCTTTTCTTTTTCACCTTAATTTCATTTCCACTCTCATCTTCTTTTCTTTCCTTTCCGGCTCCATTTGTCTTTTCCATCCATTTCTTCTTTATTTTTTAAATTATTTTTCTTTATTCTTGATACAAATTTTCGTCATTTTCTTCCATTATTTTTTAACATTTTTGCCTTGTTTTTCCCTTTATTCAACAAAGGAGAGGATGCCAAAAAAATGATGGATAAATAGATGGAAAAGAGGCACAGGATAGCTACATGATAGATAAATGAATGGATGACAGACACTGGGTAACAAATGTAAAGGGTAGAGAATTGAAGAAAACACTGAAAAGTTAGATGATAGAATCTGTATATGGTTGATAGACAATGGCTCAGCAAATAAGTTATGATAAAAATAGAAAAAACATATATAATAGCTACAAATTAGATGTGCAGTAGAAGAGAAAAATCAAGATAGTTATGTGATATTGATGCATGAATGGTTAACTGGCACACCATAACGATGAGATAGAAGGGAGATAGATAGAAAATAATCAGAGGATATGTAAAGGAAGGATGATAATTTGATGGAAGTTAGATACATAAGAGACAGGTTGATGCAAGATAAATGGTAGGTGATGATAAGTGATACCTGGATGGTTTTCAATTCCAGGTAGGCTTAAAGGATAGATGGAAGGCAGGCATGGGATGGTTAGAGGATTGAAATATATAGATAAAGAGCTATAGGATAGCAAGATGATAAATAATTCAGGGATATTATGAAGACTCATAATAGGTAGAGGAATTATGATATATATAGACATGAAATATATAGTGGAAAGAAGATGAATAGATGATTCTGATAAAAGGTACAAGGCTACAGAAAACTATATAATAAATTGTTTTCAAATGCAAGATAGAAACTAAATTACTGCAGTATAGATTGAATAGCGGTAAGAAAGAAACAAGGTAACTAGAGGTTAGATGCATGTCCAAACATAGGATAGGTGCAAGGTATATGTAGGTAGATTGAAATAAGACTGCTCCAGGTTACATGATACATTCATTTAGTATAAACAGATTATGAGTAGATAAAAACCTTGAGAATATTGGAAGTTAGACACAAGCTAACTTGATGGTAGGCAAGAGACAGAGGGATGACAGATACAGCCTCTGTACAGCACAAACAGCAATTCAGTTTGAACACATTTGAAAAACAACTAAATTTCTATTTCTGGTAATGAATATTAAACTTCAATATGAAAGAAGTTCATTAATTGTGAAATACATTGGGGTGCACTATATGCTTATCTATGTTCTATATATAATTCAAAAAGCAAAATAAAATCATTATTCTAAGAATATTTTTAAAATGCCTAATGTTATTTATATTAATATTATACCAGTAATTGATTTTGATGGTTTGCAATAACACTATAAAAATAATTGTTAACGAGTCCTATTTTATGATGACCATCCTAAACTTGAAGACCAAACATTCAATAATGTGATATTGTTAAAAGAAAAGGTGTGTGTGTGTGTGTGTGTGTGTGTGTGTGTGTGTGTGTGTACATGTGTGTTCATTTGATCGGTTTAGTAGAATATTGGTGATAGAATTCAGAGGAATTTGCAGAAAAGGAATGTGATCCAAGTACCAGAACAAAATTCTCAGGAAACTGAATTTACAAATCAATAATGTTTGGGAATAATAAAATAATTAATCAATATTTTAAAAATTGGTAGACTTCTAATGATCATCTCTTTTGACTTTTTATATAAAATAGAGCAAAAAACTCAATCTCAGTAAAAAATTATGGGACTTCTATGTGACTGCAACCATTGATTATGATATTTCAATTGAAAACATACAAGATGTCATCAAAAACGCGAAATCGAGATTGGGTCCTGCCTGGGGCTAGGGTGTTGACGCAGGCCTGGGAGCCCAGCTCTCTGGAGACTGAGAAGGTAAGATAAAGTAAAAGAGAGAAGGATCCAAGATGGCGCCGAGCAGTTTGGACTGTGCTTGGAGGCTGCAGTGAACAATTCAGGGAATGGCACAGATTTCTGAGCCAGGAACACCAAGGTCCCCACACCACGGCAGCGGGAGTGCTCCACAGTTCGGAGGGAGCAGGGTGCGGAGGACCTGTATGCCCCTGCACACGGGAGGAACACAGATTTTCTAGGATCGGAGCAGCAGTGTCAGAGGCAGCAGCAACAGTGGCGGCACCAGCGGCACCAGCATCAGCAGTGGCAGTGGCTGAGGTTTGCAGCTCAGAGCCTTCCGGTAGAGGCGATTAGTGTGGTGGCCGGTGGGAGTTGCTACAGAAGAGGGGACTCTGGAAGGTATTTGGGTCGCATGGTGCCTTGTGAACCAAACTGGACTCGGCAGACAGTTCATCCCCAGAGTCCAGGGTTCAGCTCACTGCGTAGTTCCCTGGAGACACTGTCTCAGCGCAGAAAGCAATTCTGTCCTAAGCACTAGCTCAACTCAGTCACAGCTCCCCTGCTGTGATGCATACTGGGCAGAGCACTCAGTTCCACACTCAGCACCATCTCAGCGCAACCGCAATTCTCCAGCTGTGACGCAGGCTGGGCGGAGCACTCAGCTCCACCAGAGGCACTAGCTCACATCAACGAGCAGTTCTGCCCAAGACACTAGCACAGCTCAGTGGGCAGTTCTGGGGCGCTAACACAGGCTGCCGTCAGCACGCAGATTCAGCCTAGAGGCCCTAGCTGGACTTGCCAGGCAGATTGGGCCCAGAGACTCTAGTTGAGCTGTGCGCACAAGCTTGGCAGCTCCAAGAATCTGGCTGGACTATCCATGAAGTGTAGGCCTGGAGTCCCGGGCTGAATTCAGCGTGCAGTGTGAGTCCAGAGTCCCTGGCTAAGCCCAGTGCACAATTCTGCCCCAGAGACTCGGGTGGAACTCGGCGTGCAGTTTGGGGCCTGAGTCCCTAACTGTGCTTGGCAGACAGATTGGGCCCAGAAATTCTGGCGGAGCTTTTGGCACAGTCCCGGCTATAAGACTTTGGTTGGACACAGTGTGCAGTTTGAATACAGAATTCCTGGCTGAGCTTGGTGGACAGTTCATGCCCTGAGTCAATAACTGACCACAGCACACCCTTTGGGCCAAAAGCCCCTATCTGAGCTTGGTGCACAGACCCAGAACAAAAATTCTGGCTGGTCCTTGTGTGCATTTTGGGCACAGAGTTCCTAGCTGAACTCGGCAGACGGTTCAGGCCCTGAGAATCTAGCTGAGTTCGGCCTGTGGATCGGGTCCAGTGTTCCTGGCTAGACTTGTCAGGGGACACAGAAGGCTGTGCATACCTTGGCCTGACCCAGTGCTCATTCAGAGACCCAGAACGATTGCAGGACCCACAGCACAGGGAAGTTGAGGATCTCTCGCTGTGAGAGTCCAAAACAACAGGACTAACCTCCTAACATCCACACTAGAGAAACATTAGAGCTTCCATCCTACGGAAATCATGAGAAAACAAGTGAATCTATCATCAGACTCCCTCCATCCAACTCTGAAAGCTACCCAAAAAAAGCAAAGATGGCAAGATGTCTAAAGGACAGCAAAAAAGCATACGCAAAAAAAAAAAAAAAAAATGGCGTCTCTAGTTTCCAACTATCCCAAAGAAAACAACCCAGAGAATTCCAATACAACGGAAATACAAGAAAATGACTTCCAATCCTTAGTAATGAGGATGGTAATGGAGGAAACAAATGAAATTCAAAGTCAAATGCAGGAAAACGCAGCAAAACAGGTGAGAGACATAAAAGAAGCACATAGAGTGAAAATGGAAAAATTGCAGGAAAATGCAAACAACCAGATGAAAGAAATAAGTAAAACAGTTCAAGCTCTGAAGAACTATAAAGAGGCAATGGAAGAAACTCAGGAATATACAAACAATCAGATCTGAAAACGAAAACTGATTCAATGATAAACACACAGAGAGAAGAAAAAGGAGAACGTGAGACCTCAGAGAAGAAGGCAAGCAACACAGAGGTGAGATTTTCTAACAGAATCCATGAGATATAACAACAAATCTCAGGTGTAGAAAATACAATCACAGATCTTAGAGCAACCATTAAAGAAAATGCCAAATCTGGAGAACTTCTGACACAAAACATCCAAGAAATTAAGGACACCATGAAAAGAAGAAATCTGAGGATAATAGGCATTGAAGAAAGAGAAGATATCAGACTCCAAGGCCCAGAAACTATTCTTCACAAAATCATAGAAGAAAATTTCCCCAATCTAAAGAAAAAGATGCCTATGAACATACAAGAGGCCTACAGAACACCAAATAGAACTGACCAGAAAAGAAAAACTGCCCGTCACATAATAATCAAAACACAAAACATACAGAACATAGAAAAATATATTAAAAGCTCCAAGGGACAAGGGCCAAATACAATTTAATGGCAAACCTATCAGAATTAACACCCGACTTATCAGCAGAGGACCATAAAGCCAGAAGGGCCTGGACAGAGATCCTGCAAACCCTAAGAGACAACAGATACCAGGCCAGACTACTTTACCCAGCAAAACTATCAATAACCATTGATGGAGAAAACAAAATATTCCATGACAAAAACAAATTAAAACAGTACCTATACACAAATCCAGTTTTACAGATGTACTAAAAGGAAAACTCCATCCCAAAGGGTCAAGCTATAACCAAAACTACTCAGGAAATAGATAACTATCCCATGGCAAAAACACAACTACACAAAACGCTCGACTGGGAACAACATCAAAATTAAGACTCTTAACAGTCACTCGTCATTAATATCTCTCAACATCAGTGGTCTCAATTCTCCAATAAAAAGACACAGATTAAATGACTGGGTGCAGAAAAAGATCCAACATTCTTCTTCATTCAAGAAACACATCTGACCCATAATGATAGGCATTACCTCAGGATAAAAGGTTGGAAAAAATATTCCAAGCAAATGGTCACAAGAAGCAAGTAGGCATAGCCATTTTAGTATCAAACAAAAGAGACTTTCAACCATAGTTAATCAAAAGGGATGAGGAGGACACTTCATACTCATCAAAGGTAAAGTTAACAAAGATGACATCACAATTCTGAACATCTATGCTCCCAATACAGGGGCACCCACATTTGTAAAAGATCTGCTAAAAAAGCTTAAACCACACATCGATCCCCACACAATTATGGTGGGAGACTTCAACAACACCCACTCTCCTGAAGATATACTTCATTGAAACAGAAACTAAGGCGAGAAATAACATCATTAACCAAGGCCATGGATCAAATGGATCTAACAGATATCTATACAACCTTTCACCCAAACAAGAAAGAATATACCTTCTTCTCTGTACCCCATGGAACCTTCTCCAAAATTGATCACATCGTAGGTCACAAAGCAAGCCTCAATAGATACAAGAGGATTGAAATAATACCTTGTATCCTATCAGATCACCATGCTCTTAGGCTGTAATTCAACAGTAACAGAAATAACAAAAAGCCTACAAGTAAGTGGAAACTAACCAACTCTCTACTAAATGACACCTGGGTCAGGGAAGAAATAAAGAAAGAAATCAAAGAGCTTTTGAAATTCAAAGAAAATGAAGGAACAAGATAACCAAATTTGTGGGATACATTGAAAGCAATGCTGAAAGGAAAATTCATAGCACTAAGTGCCTTTAAAAAGAAATTGGAAACATCGCACATAAGCATCTTAACGACACAACTGGAAGCCATAGGAAAAAAAAAAAAAAGAAAAGAAACAGAAACACCCAAGAGGAGTATACGTCTGGAAAAAATCAAACTCAGGGTTGAAATTAACAAATTAAAAAATTAAAAAAACAGTCCAATGGATCAACAAAACCAGGAGCTGCCTCTTTGAGAAAATCAGCAAGATAGACAGACTGTTAGCCAAACAAACTAAAGGCAGAGAGACAGTATTGAAATCAACAAAATCAAAATGAAAAGGGAGACATAACAACAGACACTGAAGAAATACAAAGAATCATAAGATCCTCTTTTGAAGGCATATACACCACAAAATTTGAAAATCTAAGGGAAAGGGACGATTTTCTTGATCAATTTCACTTGCGAAAATTGAGTAAAGAACAGATAAACAAGCTAAATAGTCCCATTTCTGCTGCAGAAATAAAAGCAATCATTGATAGTCTCCCAACCAAAAAAGCCCACAGCCAGATGGTTTCAGCGCAGAATTTTACCAGACCTTCAGGGCGAGATAATTCCGATACTATTCAAGCTACTCCAAAGATAGAAATGGTTGGAAAATTACCCAATTTATTCTATGAGGCCATAGTCTCATTATAACCCAACCTCACAAAGACTCAACAAAGAAAGCGAATTATCAGACCAATTTCTTCTATGAACATCGATGCAAAAATACTAAATAAAATACTTGCAAAATGAATATAAGAACACATCAAAGTTATCATTCATCATGACCATGTAGGCTTCATCCCAGGCATGCAGGGATGGTTAATATACAGAAATCCATCAATGTAAATACACCATATAAAAAATCTGAAAATAAAAAACCACATGATCATCTCTTTAGATGCAGAGAAACCATTTGATAAAATCCAACACCCATTCATGTTTAAAATTTTAAAGAGATTGGGGATACAAGGCATTTTCCTCAACATAATAAAGGCTATATACAGCAAGCCAATAACCAAAATCAAAGTAAATGGTGAGATACACAAGGAAATTCCTCTAAAATCGGGAACAAGGCAAGGCTGCCCCCTCTCTCCATATCTCTTCAATAAAGTACTCGAAGTTCTAGTCAGAGCAATAAGACAAAAAAGAAGATCAAGGGTAACCAAATAGAAAGGAGGAAATCAATTTATCCCTTTTTGCAGATGATATGATATTGTACATAAGTGGCCCTCAAAATTCCACCAGAGAACTCCTGCAGCTTATAAACACCTTCAGCAAATTAGCTGGATACAAAATTAACTCAGAAAAGGCTGTAGCCTTCCTATACACAAATGACAAGCTTGCAGAGGAAGAAATTAGGAAAGCCACAACCTTCACATTAGCCTCAAGCAATATAATATATCTAGGAGTCACTCTAACTAAGCAAGTGAAGGACTTATTTAAAAAAAAAATTCAAAACTCTGAAGAAAGAGATTGAAGATGACCTGAGAAGATGGAATCATCTTCCTTGCTCATGGATCGGGAAAATTAACATAGTAAAATTGGCCATCCTACCAAAAGCAATCTACAGATTCAATGCAATCCCTATCAAAATACCTACACAATATTTTAAAGACATTGAAAGTTCAATTCTGAACTTCATATGGAAAAACAAAAAACCCAGAATAGTTAAAACAATCTTGTACAATAAAAGGTGCTCCAGAGGAATCTCCATACCTGATCTCAAACTGTACTATAAAGCAATATTAATTAAAACATCTTGGTACTGGTACAGCAACAGGCTGGTTGTTCAGTGGAATCTATTCGAAGACCCAGATATTAATCCACACACATATGGTCAGTTGATTTTTGACAAAGATGCCAAACCCATTCAATGGAAATAGGATAGCATCTGCAACAAATGGTGCTGGTCTAACTGGAGGTCTATGTGTAAAAATAAAATGCAACTGGACCCATATTTGTCACTTTGCACAAAACTCAAAATCAAGTGGATTAAAGACCTCAACATAAGAGCAGAGACACTAAGCCACTTAGAGGAAAAAGTGGGAAAGAGCCTGGAACATATTGGCACAGGAGACAACTTCCTGAACAGAACACCAACAGCCCAGGCCTTAATGTCAAAAATTAATAAATGGGTCATCATGAGGCTGAGAAACTTCTGTAAGGCTGGAGGCATTGTCAAGAGAACAAAGCAACAGCCTACAGACTGGGAAAAGATCTTCACCAACCCTACATTTGACAAAGGTCAAATATCCAAAATATATAAAGAACTAAAGGAGCTAAACACCACCAAAACAAATAACCCAATTGAGTAATGGGGCTTGGAACTAAACAGAGAATTCTCAACAGAGGAATATCAAATGGCTGAGAATACATTGAAGAAATGCTCAACCTCCTTAGTCATCAGTGAAATGCAAAATCAAAACAACTCTGATATTCCATCTTACACCCCTCAGAATGACTAAGATCAAAAAATTAAAGTGACACCACATGCTGGTGAGGATGTGGGGAGAGAGGGACACTTCCTTCATTGATGGGGGAATGCAAACTTGTACATGCACTTTGCAAAATCTATCTGGTGCTATCTCAGAAAAATGGGAATAGGGCTTCCTCAAGACCAGCTATTCCACTCCTTGGAATCATAACCAGAAGATGCTCCCAGCACACAACAAGAAATTTGCTCAACCATGTTCATAGCAGCCTTATTCATAATAGCCAGATCATGGAAACAGCCTAAGTGTCCCTCAGTAGAGGAATGGATAAAGAAACTGTGATATATATACACTATGGAATACTATTCAGCTATTAAAAACAAGATATTTCCAAAATTTGTGGATAAAAGGATTGAGCTAGAAATTATCATAATGAGTGAGTTAACCCAGAAGCAGAAAGACATAAATGGTATATGCTCACTTTTATCTGCACACTAGCTCAAGTGGCATGTCCCACGAAAGCCTTCACTTACCAGGAAACTGGGACAGAAGGGAGGACATCAAATTGGGACTCTAGATGAGAGAAGCATGGAGAATGACAAAGTAGAAGGATCCAGAGTGTCCTAGAAACCTACAAGTAGAACATTATGATAGGCAGATATGGGCCCAGGGGTCCCGCTCAAACTAAGGCACCAGCCAAGGACAATACAGGCAGTATACTTTAAACCACTACCCGATCTAGCCAATGATCAGAACATTCTCCACAGTTGAGTGGAGAATGTGATATGACTTTCTCACGTACTCTGGTGCCTCACATTTGACCATGTCCCCTGCAGGGGGAGACCTGGTGGCACTCAGAGGAAGGACAGCAGGTTACTGAGAAGAGTCTTGATACTCTGTGAGCATATACAGGGGGAGGTAATCCTCCTCAGGAACAGTCATATGGAAGGGGAATAAGGGGAAAATTGGAGGGAGGGAAGAATGGGAGGACACAAGGGATGGGATAACCATTGAGATGTAACAAGAATAAGTTAATAATAAAAAATTTAAAAAAAGAAACAAAAAAAGAAAAGAGAAAAAAAACGCTATATCATTTTGTTTGACTGCTACAAAAATCTTAATTTAAAATAAGAGAAAATCAGAAAGAGCTTGATTGTCATTTCCAGTTCTTAAAAACTTAAATTAAAATTGAGCATATTACCTTTTTGCTTTGTATATCCTGTAATTTATAGACACTTGTCCTCAGTGAAGATATTGATTTGGTGAGTATAAAATTAGAAAACCTTCTTGCTGGTTATTCCTTTCCCCATAGTCGGCCTGCCATATATGACCTTTGTGAGAGAGGAAACAGTCTTCCTGAGACTTGATGTGCCAGGGAGCTTTTCTCTGAGGAGAATTGGAAGGGGAATGGGGGTTGTGGCATGGGAAGATGGTATTGGGAAGAGATAATGGAAGTATTTGTGACCATGCTGTAAATTGCTTAAATACATTAATTATTGGGAAAAAAAAGGAATTTCTAGTAATGTTAGATCAAATCAAGCATTTTATTCAAAATAGTACATTGTTGAAATTATCATAAAATATATTTTATAAAAACTTGAAAAATAATACACAAGGAAAGAGTTATAAGTTGTTAAAGTATAAATTATACCTGAAAAGTTTAAAAAGATATCCTTATTTTTAAAGTTGCAGAGATACTTAAAAATTTTCATGAATAGGTATCAAATAGAAAAGTGAAGATGATTTATAGTAAATAACTTTTTCTTTTTCAGAAAAAGAATAGATACATTAAGGCAATGAAACATAATATATGAATAATATATCAGATTAAGTCTTGAATGTGCTACACTTATTTGAGATAATAATAAATAATCAAAAGGGCAGTTGAATTTATGAATCATCCATGTACAGGTTTCATGTTATGTATTAGTGTTTACAAGCAATATGTAATCACTGACATTTGAAAAATTAGGTTCCTGATTACAAAAATCCATATAATTGTTCAAATATCAAATCCTCTCACTTATCTTTAGATGGAGTTCTTAGGATATTTCTACTTAAGAATTCCATTACTCTGAATCTCATCACTCAATCATGAATTCTTGTATATTCTCAAACAATGCTATTATTGTTATTTAATATGCTTTCCTTGATGTCTCAAATTTCACAGGATACAAGATTGAGGGTGCTTGCTGCATATTTAACCCGATAATCAAATTACAAATGTGAAAATGGCTTAATTGTTCTTTCATAATTGCTCATTTACTTTTCCTGCATAGATCAGAATCACACCGCGATAATTTTCTCAAGTTTCATCCCTTGTTCTCATTTACTTTTTTTGTGATTCAGTGAATAACTTTCATCTACTGGCATGAACTTTTTAAGTAAAATTATTTGTGATGTAATCTAGTTAGTATTAAATATATATCTTCATAATGAATATCATTTTCATGTATGTACATGCATATAGCATATGTGAGTATTAACGTGTGATTTCAGTATGTACATAATATACCTATGACTTTGTGTATAGTTCAAAAACAAACTTTGTGTTTGGTTCTTCCTGTCCACCTTCACTTAGGTTCCAGTCATTAAAATCAGATCTTAAAGCTACAGAATGAAAACCATTTACTCACTAGATAATCTTGATGTTCCTTCAGAAAATTTTAATTTCAGAATATTTACTGATTTCTTGAGTCATGCACCATGTTGGTTGCTATTCAATATTTACATGGTAAAATGTGAGAGTCCAGAGTAAGTGATGAAATGGTTTGCAACCATCAAAATTAAACACAAGGAATAATATATTCAAAAGATCCATAAGCTCCACCTTGAATCAAATATTTCCGAAGTCATGGACTTTTGACCAGGATTACAAAAACTGTCACGATTTTCCTGTTGAACAAGCCTCAGATATAATTGGAAAACTGTGGTTTTCAACAATAAGTATAATTCCAATATTGCAACACTGAATAAATTTTGTCAGAGGATTAATATAACACTGTGTAAGGATAAATGATGAATAAAACAATCCATTTTCCCTAAGCACGTTTTTAATCATTCTAATATGACATCATAGGCAGTGTATACATGAGATCCTCAATTATTCTTAGTTTCTATCATTATCTACTCCACTGCCTTTCTGTAATTTCCATTATTCTTATTAAATATTTATTAGCAGATAGATCTTTTCCCACTACACATTCATGTTTCCTGTGTACTACTATCCCCTTTAAATGAATGATCATGGGGAATTGAAAGATGGAAGATTTTCATAATTGTTCTTCATACACTCCTCATTTTTGGTCATTAATCAACAAACATCACATTTCTCATTACATTTTGCTAATTCAACAATTCTACCCAATATTTTCCTTGCTTATTTTGCTTACTTTTATATACTTTCTCTTGTCCCTCAAGACAGTGATTACCCAGTGGACAGACTCTTGTTTCCATCTTATCATTTTAATTGCAGATTAAACATGTAGAATGAAAAGATTGAAATCTAAGAGCTATATATTAGAAAAGTAGCCATTGGATGTTAGGGATGAATCTTGTGTTCTCTAAAAGAGGAACAGGTACTCTTAATTTTGGGGAATGTATAATATTCTTACTTATATATGTAAATTAAAAGTAACTAACTAATTTATATTCATATAAATGTATATATATATATATGTGTGTGTGTATACATATATATATATATATATATATATATATATATATATATATATATATATATACTATTCCATCTTTTCCTGAAGATGAGTTCAATGTCAACTGAATAGTGAATTGACTGATAGATAGGAAATATTAAATATTGATTTTTTAAACAATATATAATTAATACTTATTATATAATATATATTACATGTGTATTTTAATAATTTTTATGCAAGTATAAATAATAAGTTTGGTTATTTATACTAACATCCATTTATATGTGGATTCGAAGGGCTCAGGGATGTACAGATGATAGGTGCTATATTACTTGGATTCTGTAGGAAAACAGATGGATACAAAATGGATTAACATAGTAAAAACATCCATCTTAACAAACGCAACCTACAGATACCACTAATTTCCCATCACAATTCCATCTCAATTTTTAAAAACCTTGAGATAATGATGCTCAGCCTCATATTGAAAAAAACCTACTATAGCTAAAACGGTTCTGTCAAGTAAAAGAACATCTGAAGCTACCTCCACGCCTTACTTTAAGCTGTACTACAGTGCAATAGTAAGTTATTAACAATACATTTTATTGACAAAAATACAGAAAGATTGATCAATGGAATAAAATCAAAGACCCAGAAGTAAACTCAATAATCTATGGACACTTGATTTTTGACGAAGAATCCAAAATTATAAAATGGAAAAATAAATAATATTTAACAAATGTTGCTGGATGAACAAGATGTATTCATGTAGAAGAATGTAAACAGATCCTCATCTATCACCCTGAACAAAACTAAATTCCACGTGGATCAAAGATTATAAAATAAAACCTGATGCCCTAAATGTAATAGAAGATGGAGGGAAAATAGCTTTGAAAGCATTTGTACAGGAGAAAACTTCCTGAATAGAACACCAAAAGCTCAGGCACTAACAGGAACAATTAATAAATATGACCAGATAAAACTGAAAAGCATCTATATGGGAAAGGACACCATCAAAGGGAGAAAAGGGCACCCTTAAACATAATACTTCTTCACTATCCCTAGGTCTGAAAAAGGAATAATATCCATAATATCTAAATAATTTGAGAAAGAAAATATCAACAAACCAAATACCCCAATTAAAAATTGGGTACAGAACTAAACCATGAATCCTGTAATTGCTGGAAAGCAAATAAAAAAATGTTTAACCTCCTTAGTCATTAAGGAAAAGCAAATCAAAAAGCCTCTGAGATTACATCTACAACCCACAAGAACAGCTAACGTCAAAAGCTCAAGAAACAGCACATGCTGGAGAGCATGTGGAACAACAGGTCCCTCCTCCATTGCTGGTGGGAGTGTAATCTTATACAACTACTATGGAAATTAATCTGGAGGTTTTCTCAGAAAATAAGGAATAGATTGGCCCCAAGACCCATCTATACCACTCCTTGGTATATACTCAAAAGTTGCTACACCATACAACAAGGATACTTGCTCAAATATGTTGATATTAGCTTTCTTCATAATAGCTAGAAAATGGAAACAAACCAGAAGTTCTTCAACCAAAGAATTTATAATGAAAAGGGATCCTTTACACATGGAGTATTACTCAGTTATTAAAAGCAAGGACAACATGCAATTTGCAGAAAAAATAGATGAAATTAGAAAATATCATTCTGAGAATAGTAGCCAAGATTTAGAAAGACAACTGTGATATGTCCTCATGCTATAATCCATAGACTAAAGAAGCTAAGGAATGGTGAGGGTCCAAGGGAGGCTGAATGAATCTTACTCAGGTGGGAAAAAGGTAGACATCTGAAGTCGAAGGCAGTAGGAAACTGTTAAGGAGAACTTGTGGGGGAGGGGAACAGGGGTGAGTATCATATGCAGTGATGGGCTGAAAACTGGGAGAGATAATAGAAATTTGAGGAGGGCATCTCTAGTATGGGGGACATTACCAAAAGTTTATGGGCCTGTCACTAGCTGAGATTCCTACGGTCTACACATATGCAACCTTCAGTGGCCTATGTATCCAGCTGGGATTTCTAGTGGAGAAATGGGAAAACCAAACTTCCCACAAAACCTTCTATTCAAATTTTTACCTTCCCAGAAGAAGTGTAGTGATAAACATGGAGCAGAGAATGAGGGAAAAAGGCCAACAAATGACTGTCTTAACTTGAGACAAATCTCATGGAAGAAAGCCAACCTCTGACAGTATTAATGATACTTGGCCATGCTTGAAGCCATGAGTCTAGTATGGCTGTCTTCTGAGACATATCATCCAGCAGCTATGGAAACAGATGCAGAGAACCAGAGATAAATGATAGCCAGACCTGGGGAATACTATGCAAGAATGGGAGAAAGGATTGAGAGAGCTGGATGGGTTAAGGAGACCACATGAAGAGGAGTATTTTGGATAATTTAAAAATGTCATCTAATAAATATATATTATTATGCCATATTTGATACGTGGTATTTTCTAACCATCCATTAATCAATTAATACACAGTCACCTGTTGTATTTTAAAATATCCTTGGTTCACCTCAGAAAGGGCAGATATTAAACCCTTAAACGACATCCCATCTCTCCCTGTGAAAATCTCATGGCATATTCTTCTAGTAATTTCTATTGAGCTACCTCACATTCATAAGCACAAATACTTGCTAATGTTCTTCCTCCGAGCCAAATCCTCCCTCCACACCAGCCATGTGTTTGTTCTCCACCTCACTTATGGTAGTGAACTTCTTCTTATCCTCTCTTCTCTCCTTCCCACTGTCCCTTTCAAGTCTCTCATTGCTTCACTTCCAAAAGCATCGCTATCCCCAAAACATGTGAACCTTAGCCATGCCTTTCCCATTTGCCGTACCTGGGTGTCTTGGCTTTTTTTCTTTGGGTCAAACATGGATAAGAATTTAGACAAGGTTGAAAACATTTGGGACATATATGAGTCTTTTCATTTGGGAAGCAACCAGACTAACCCCCAAGTGAAGAGTCTGTTGTGAAGGTGAGATTGGGAAGGAATAGGAAATAATGGTGTGATCAGGTTGTAAATTGATTGAATAAATTAATTAATGAAAAACCCTAAAAGTAAACAGTTTGAGAAAATAGTCATAGGGCCCATATGTGTAAATTTGAGTATAAACAACTATAATGTACCACTCTATATACATTTTGTAGTATAATCCCCTAGAGTCAGTGTCTCCTTTTAAGGACTATTAAACAATTATCTAGAACTTTTGTAAAAATAACAGAGAAATTTAGTGAACCATTACATTCATGTATAAGCCAGTGAAAACCAGGGAACAATAAAAATATGATGTATGTTTTTCTTTCTATTTTATAGAATTCAGGACGTTTTACAAAGAAGAGTAGGCTCTGATCCTTTGGTGTTGCACTAATGACACGGGCACTGCTGAATGAGGAATCATGCCCATCTCATAGTGATTTGAAAACAAAAAGAAGACAAAGCACATGACATTAAAAAGGCATATTTTCTTTTTTATTAAGTTTTTGTATTAATTTATTCATATTACATCTCAATTGTTAGCCCTTCCCCTGTTTCCTCCCATTCTTCCCTCCCTCCCACTTCTCCTCTTCTCCCCTCTCCTATGTCTGTGATTGAGGGAGATCTCCTCCCCCTATATATGCTCTTAGAATATCAAGTCTCTTCTTGGTAACTTGCTATCCTTCCTCTAAGTGCCACCAGGTCTCCCCATCCAGGGAACGTGGTCAGAAAAGGGGCAACAGAGTCTCTGTGAGAGTCAGATCTCACTCTCCACTCCACGGTGGAGAATATCCAGTTCCTCGGCTAGGTCTTGGTAAGGGTTCAAAGCTTACTGCCTATATTCTCCTTGGCATTTCCACCAGCAAAGAATGAGTGTTCCTCTCTCTCTACATCCTTGCCAGCATGTGGTGTCACTTGAATTCTTGATCTTAGCCATTCTGATGGGTGTAAGATGGAATCTCAGAGTTGTTTTGATTTGCATTTCTCTGATGACTAAATATATTGAGAATTTCTTTAAGAAGGATAGGTCAGTGAAACAGAAATTAAGTTGAGATATAACATCATTAACTAACATCTTGAATCAAAGAGTTCCAACAGATATTTGCAGAACTTTTCGTCCAAACACAAATGATTATAACTTCTTCTCAGCACCTCAGGGAACGTTCTCGAAAATTGATCACATAGTTGGTCACAAGGAAAGCCTCAACAGACACAAGAAGACTGAAATAATACCTTGTATCCTATCAGATCACTGTGGTCTAAGGCTGGTATTCAAAAACAACAGAAATAACAAAAAGCCTACACACACATGGAAAATGACTCTCTACTTAATGACACATAGGTCAGGGAAGACATAAAGAAAAAAATTGAAGGCTTCCTGAAATTCAATGGAAATAATGAAACAATATACCCAAATTTGTGGAACACTTTGAAGAGAAAATATCATAGCACGAAGTGCCTTTATAAAACAACTGGAAACATTCCACATAAGCAAAGTAGGAGCACATATGGAAGCCCCCAAAAAAGTAACAAAAACCCCCAAGATGAGTAGACACATGGACATAATCAAAGTCAAGGCTGAAATCAATAAATAAGAAACAAAGAGAACAATTTAAAGAATCCCCAAAACCAGGAGCTAGTTCTTTGAGAAAGTCAACAAGGTAGACAAACCTTTAGCCAAACTAACTAAAAGGCAGAGAGACACTACCCAAATCAGTAAAATCAGAAATGAAAAGGGAGACATAACCACAGACACTGAAGAAATACAAAGAATCATAAGATCCTACTTTAAAGGCATATATGCCACAAAATTTGAAAATCTAAAGGAAATGGACAATTTTCTTGATTGATTTCACTTTCCAAAAATGAATCAAGATCAGATAAACAAATTAAATATTCGTTATTCTCCTATAGAAATATCAGCAATCATTGATAGTCTCCTTAAAAAAAAATTCAAGGACCAGATGGTTTCAGCACAGAATTGTACCAAACGTTCAAAGAATAACTAATACCAATATTCTCCAAGCTACTCCAAAAGTTAGAAATGGATGGAACATTTCCAAATTCATTCTATGAGGCCACAGTCACATTGATACATAAATCACACAAAAACTCAACAAAGAAGATAATTACAAACCAATTTCTCTAATGTACATTGACATAAAAATACTCAGTAAAATACAGGCAAAACGAATACAAGAAGATATATAAGATATCATTCACCATGACCAGGTAGGCTTCATTCCAGACATGCAGGGATGGATTAATATATGGAAATCCATTAATTTAATCCACCGCATAGACAAACTGAAAGAAGAAAACCACATGATCATCTCCCTAAATGCTAAAAAAAGCATTTTACAAAATCCAAATGTTTTTTCAAAGTTTTGGAGAAATCGTGAATACAAAGCACATCCCTCAACATAATAAAGGCTATATATAGCAAGCCAATAGGCAAAATAAAATTAAATGGAGAGATACTCAAGGAAATTCCTATAAAGTCAGGAACCAGACATGTGCTTTATGGAGACTGAACTCAGGTCATAAGTCTAAAACTCAAGAAGCTGTAGTCTGCACTACATTATTTTAGTCCACACTACATTTCTTTTCAATGGCCTTATATAAAACTGCTACTATGAACGCTTCCTAACTCATTTGCATATGAAAAGCCATTTAAAGAACATTACCACAGATTAAGAACGACAATATTATAACTCAATGTAATATGCAACTGAATACAGAAAATAGTACAAATATATGGGCTAGAACATTTTGAATTTTTGTGCACATTGGACTTATGCCTTCACTGAAATGTTACAGGTAATTCCATAAACATTTATTTTCTTTCCAAGCCAGAGGAATGGAAGCTACAGCTGAAAACATTATGTACATGGAGCACAAGTATTTTGAATCAGTGCTAAAATAGATTCTCACCCCTACCGACTTGCATTTTTAGAATTGGCAGGTGCTACTTGTGCAATAGAAAGACAAAATTAATTCAAAGTCACCCAGATATGAACTCTATGATGTCCAATGCTGATCTCCCTGCAATAAATGCTCACTGGTGTAAATAGTTCTGCAAATGCTTTGTTAGTACCCACTACTTTTTGAATGGCATTAAGGTGGCTTTGTGAGGTTGAAACAAACATCTGACCTGTTTATGAGATCAATAATCTGAGACAAATGAGGACAAGGGATCGATATTAAACTGGACCATTATTCCTATAAATTGAGAGGGCAATAATATGCCCTCAAAGCACACACTACTTTTCCAAACGATCTGTTCCTCACCCAACCTTCAACAGAGAAGCTTATTATGCACATAAATGACGTGACAAAGGGAAGATACTGAGAGAGTTTGTGTTGGCTCAATTTTCTCAGCAAACATATTTAATCACAAACGTATAAGCCAAGAGTACCTCACTTATAATGAAACTAAACTAAACAATAGGAAGATAAGATTAAAGAATACAATAATGAAACAGTAATGATATCAGTTCCAAGGAACGATTCTCCTGGGTTAATCAGCAGTATTTCTTCTGCTGGAACCCGGAACAACCAGAACCCAGAATGTGAGCCAGAGCCCAGAGGCCTGAAAACTTCCCTCAAGCAGTCCTCTCTAGGAGCATCTTGAAGTAGAGCAATGAACAGACAAAACTATCCCAAGTCTCCAGAGAACTAGCCTCTTGTTTTTGGCTCAGATTTATACCTCCTCTCAACATCTGTGCAAGGATGTTTTTCAGTTGGTTAACAACCAATCTCCCACATATGTTGGTTTGACTTCCAAGGGGATAAACATCATCTGCTCTCTCTCAAATCCTTTTCTAAACCCCAACTTGTGATCTAAACAAAAATCATGTTTATCTCTCCCTCAACTTTGGGGCACTTGGTCCTATGTGTGTTATCTTTATCACACTCCTCGTGTCAAGGGTCAGCGACCTATGTAGAAAACAAGGCAGAGGATTATAAAGGCCAGAGGTGTTGGATGACTCTCAATAAACCTCACCATATAGACACAAGACTAATACCAATATAAACCCACAGACAGTATGCATAAGTTCAAGGCAGAAAAATCATCCTTTTAGAGTTGGAAAGAGTTACAACACAACAACCAAGCTGAGAACCTATCTGAAGTACATTGTCTCATGGATGGAGAAAAATAAGTCTTTTGTGGGAAGCATAACATTGGATCAATTAATACTATTTTATGCCTTAACTTCAGGAGAAGCTATGGGCACAAATCCAATTCCATGTTTAAATCTATTTTGGATTCTATTCTTTTTTTCTTCTTTTGAAATGGAGAGTGGGGAGAGAGAGAGAGACACAGAGACAGAGACACAGAGAGACAGAGAGAGACACAGAGAGAGAGAGAGGAGTGGGTCATGAGATTGAGTTAGTGAGAAGAGAGAAGCTGGCATGGAAGGATGTGAAACAGAAAAAAACTATGAGTGAAATGGATGCTATAAATTTATTTTAAAGGACGAAACAATAGAAACACACAAATCTATTTATCACTCACATAAAACAAAAATATTATCTGTAAGTAGAACAAACAGATATTTACTGGTTTATCAAATGTCTATAATATACTGCATTTCACATCACAATTATTAAGATAAAATAAGGCAAAAATAATATAACAACCATGCTGTACTGTACACTTTGTACATTATTCTAAAAAAAATTCTTAGGAATGATTTCTTAGGAATAATTTCTATTGAAAGGGTTGTCTCACCACATTTTAGGTCTAGAATTCTCATTGATTTAGAATCATTACATGCCATGTCATTTTATTTCATCTTACCTGGTTCTCTTTCTTCTGCCTACATTTCCTCACCAATCCATAATTCTTTGTTTTGTTCAATACAAGTTTATACCTCAGATTTTGAAACAGAAAAATCTGTATATTCAACAAACACACAGATATACCATTCAGTATAGCTTAATATTAGCACTGGATCGTGCCAAATGGGGAATACGAAAAATAGTTAAATATACATGAGTGACTTCCTAGTTCACAATTACTTCCAAAATAGACTCTTCAGAACTCAATACCTTAAAAAAATTCAGAAGTCCTTTTTTTCTTAATTACTGCGTTTAAAAATTGACAATTGTAGGAGTCAAAGTGGATTAACATATAAGTGCTCTGGCAACCAGTACAAAATTAATAAAATATTGAATTATCAGAAGTTTAAATGTAAAAACAAGGTAAAAAATAACGTTTTAGCTAACAATAACACAGTAATCAATACCTATACAAAGATAAGTTATAAGCTAAGCAGTGGAAGTCAAGTCCAAATACTAGTAGAAGCGTTAGAAATCCCTAAGGTGAAGTAGAAAGTATGGAATAAAAATATTCTCATCCACAGAAACCAGGTTCTTGTAAATCTCTAGCATGACATCTCTGTACAAAGCCCTCTGACCAGAGTCCAGAAATCTCAGTCCTACTTGGAGACATTCATAGCCACATCCTTGAAAGTTAATAGACCCTGAAATTAAAATTAACATAATTCCATCCTGTCATTTGGCTAAGTTCTATTTTTGACACAAGGAAAGATTAGTTAACTATAAAATGTGTTTGTTATCAATAATTAATATACATTTTAAAAATATATATATTCTGAGAAAAAGAATTTTCTGACTACTCTGCAATGATCCAATAGGCAGCAGCACTGACCTTGTGGTTAGTGACCCTGTAGGAATGAAAAGACATGCTATCGTAACATAGGGAAGCTATTAAAGTTTGAAACATTAGGAAGGCTGAGAACTGCTGAAATAGGGTCTCAGATGAAATATTTTTAAAATAGTAGCCTTTACTCACAGATAAATAATGACTCATCTCATTCTCTGTAGGAATTTAGTGCCTACAATCATTTTTGATTATCAGAGATTATAATTTTTACAAAATATATTTTGATTGTTTTTTGGTTGTCCTGAAGAAAAAAAAAAGACTTGATAAAATCTGGCTTTAATTTTGAAGAGTTAATAATATTTTTGTAAGAACAATCAACCTGTCCCTTACCCACACATACTTGACTTGAGAAGAAGACATCCTTTATTTACTTTCTGAATGGAATGTCCCACAGAAGTTTTCCTTGAAATTTCACCTTCTAGACGCTACTCTGTACTTAAATGCAAAAGATTCTGAAATTTCACAAATGCAAGATATAGGTCTAATCCACAGATAATTTTCAAATTTTATTATTTACTTTTAATATAATACAACCTATATTGCAATAAGACACATTTGCAGATTCCCATCTTGTGTGATAAGTCACCTATACTGGGGAGAACTATGATTATACAGCTTTCTTTGAATCATTTCTACTGCTCTACGTAAACCCATCACCCATATTCTTATAAGTACCCTCAATAAATCTCATTGGTTCACCAATTAGGACTGTGGTGAATGTTCACCTTGCTTTATCCTGGCTTCCTATTCACCAGAGAAAAAATTTTGTTACACAACCGTACTAAATGGGTTTTAGAACAGTAAAACTATATTTATTCTCTAAATCACCAAGCATATTACTAGAAGCTATTTTCAAGGCAATTATATATTTCTGTAATTTATCATGATGTTAATTTTCTTAAATGCAAATGTGCTAGTCAGCGTGAACTAATGTATGCTGAGACACTGTAGGTAGCCCTGAACTGTGCAGCATGGAACAGATATGTGTAAGAATATTTCACAACATTCAACCTTCCCACTAAGACATGGAAGCACTTTAAGGTCCTTGACTCAATTGGGGGTGGGCAGTGCCTCCACAGTCCAAAGAATGTTGATTTTCATTCTTTCTTCTTCATGATGACATCACAACAAGGTATGGAGTCTTGAAGGCAGTGGCTAGTGTGACCCACCGAGTCAGGAATCATTTGTGAGTCTTGCCTCCCATGTGTCCATTGTGTATTTAATTCTGGGTTCTTACTAGTGGCTGACTAGTGCGATCATACTGGTTTCTGTGTAATGGATCTTGAACCTGTTACTGCTTATTGGTGGGATCCTACTAAGGAAGTATTTCTACAGCTCTATGGAGTTGCCTTCAGTGGGCATTAGTGAACTCTCAACATTTGATTATTCAACACTCATTTTCTGACATTGCCATCTTTATTATCTTTAATTTTTGACGGACCATGCCACCAAAATTCAACTCTGTTGATAAAGAGGAGCTCTTCTCTGTTTTTCATTCCAAGGACTGAAAGTGTTCCAACCTTGCACCAACATGGTGATCATATATCTAATAGAAAGAGTCATTCTTCAGACATCAGGGTGTTAACCACCCACGGACACTTACCAAGAGCCAGGTAGATGGTTGCCTTCACTTGGAACTCTGAAAGGCTTTACCAAATCAGGGAACCAGCACCATCATAAAAGCCATCCAAGCTGTGTCTCCATTTGGCAGCATAAACAGCCTAGGATGCGGATAAATACTGAAGCTTTGGGAAAACTACGAAAAAAGCAAATACATGGATGAAAATGCAACATAGATGGAGTCTGAAGCCTTGGGACAAGTGACATGAAGCAGAATAGAATGATTGTTTAGCTCTAGGGTTATGGAAGAACAGAAGAGGAATCCTCACTGAGCAGGAGGTTTTCACCTGTGGAATAGTGCATGAAGTGTGCTAAGCTTTAGAATGCCTGCATTCATTGGTCAATGTTTCTGATTGTGAGTGTGATGTGATCAATTCTTTCATTTTCCTACTGTCTTGGTTCCTCCACTATGATGAATTGTGACCTAGAACGCTGAGCTAAAATAAACACATTCATGAAATTTCTTTTCTCAGAGTATTTTTTTTCATGGCAATAGGAAAAGAAACTAGGACACAATAAACATATTGTAAAACATAAGCATTTACTCCCATTTTACTAAAATAGAAAATTAAATATTGGGAAGGGCACTGGGGCTTCAGTTTTAGTACTAGAGCTGTATGCCACCAGTGTTTTCCAAAAACAGTGATAACAGTTATTGTTGCTTGATCGCAGAAGGAAACTCATTTCAAATCATAAGTGTATATCAAATGACGATTTAAGTGATTCGCAACATTTTACTCTAAAATAAGTATACTCTAAAAAATGATACTACTTATCTCCAACAGAGGAAACTCCTTGTAACGTCTACATATAAGTGTATAAGGAAAGTTCACAAGGCATATTTAACCTGGAGTTATAAGTAAAAGCATATATTCAAAGGGAAAAGAGAGAACAAATAACAAAATACTGTGGATGTAACACTATATTGTTCCTGATTGTTTCACTGTTCTTCTTGTTGTATGTAATTTATTGTATACGTGTAATATATATATATATATATATATATATATATATATATATATATATATATATATATATATTAGTCATTCACTTTACCACAGAAGGGACGTTCTAAGCCTCTGTGAAGTTCCAAGACTTCACCAGATTCTTCAGAGGGGATGGGGAGGAGTTCTTGGGGCCCCCACAGTCCTGTGTACAGCATGAGAAAACTTACTTGAAGTGGATTCTCTGTCACCCCACAGGCCAGCACCTCCATATTCCTCTTCACTCTTCTCCTCCATATCTTCTCTCTCTCTCTCTCTCTCTCTCTCTCTCTCTCTCTCTCTCTCTCTCTCTCTCTCTCTCTCTTTCCCTGCCTGTCTGTCTTTCTCTCTGGTTTTCAAGGCAGGGTTTCTCTGCATAGCCCTGGCTGTCCTAGACTCACTCGGTAGCCCATGCTGGCCTCGAACTCACAGAGATCTCTTTAGCGCTGTCTCACATTTACTAGAATTATAGGCATTCCAACATACCCGGCTATATACTGTGTATTTATATGTCTATGGATGTCCCTCTGTGTGTGTGTGCACATGTGGGCAGGTGCAAGCATATCAAGGTGTGTATGCATATGTGTGGGATTCTGGTTGATGTGGATTTCACATAGCAAGCTGAGCTGGCCATCTAGACACCTACAGCAGATTTGGGCTTATGTAGTAGGAACCAGGCCTGCCATTCAGCAGGCCTAAAATTTATTGCTAATAACACATGTGTTTGACTGGGTTTCTGCATAGAGCCAGCCTGAGACCTGCATGGGCATGCCCAGAAACCAGTGACATCACACTGGTTAAAAAGATCCACACCAATGAGGGGGAGCCACTGTAGCAGCTTGCAGTCCAAGGACCAATGGGATGCTGGAAATGGGCTGGAGGAGTTGTGGTGGATGTAAGGGGAATCATTTTCCTGGAATAAATGCGTCTGTTTATACCAGTTGCCTGACTCAAAGAATCTGTGTCTTTCATTCTGCTCCCCACCCCCAATGGTCTTGGGTCTGGGTTCAAGCAACAGGGTTAAAATATATGCTATCACACCTGGCTTTTTGCATGGGTTCTGGGAAATGAACTCAAGTCCATGGGACTGCAAGGCAAGTACTTTACTGACTGAGCCATCATTCCAGTCCCCTAGGAATGTTTAAGCCTGGGAAAATCTCACGGCTATTATGGATTTTCCCACCAAACGGCTGCCTATATTGTCTTTATTCCTTGCCTGTTTGGTGATTGGCCTGCTAACCCTTCCTGAATTCATGATGTCTTTATTCTATATTCTTCAGGGATACAGTAACCCTGGCTTTTGCTCCTAATTCAAATATCTTTTCCCATTTCCTTCAACCCTTGCTAAGAATTTGGTTTCCATAACCCCAAGTACACCACTGGACACCAGTCCTTCAACTTTCCTATATCAGAGGCTGTGGCTGCCCGGACACCCTATCTGTTTCTCACTATTCCTAGCCAATGGCAGGTAATATCATAGTCCTGCTTCAGATGTAAACATGGGTTCACGGGGTCACTTCCAGGCTGGGGCAAACATAAACCAGATACAACCTATTTCCTTACCACGTTCATTTTGGAAGATCACGAAGGAGAAGCAGGCTTCTGGGACACTGAGTCCTGGAATGAAGGACAGTGATTCTAGAACACTCTACTTCCCTCAGAGAACCCAGTATGAGTAAGAGGTGAACTCTTTTTATATTAAGCTATTGATAAATGAAATGGCTTATCATTCCAGTTCATAAGGTGAGTCATTCAAACTGATGCCTGTCTGAAAAATTAAAGTTTACATCATTTGCTAAAACACAGAGTTTCATATGCTTGGAAATGGAGGCACACACCTGTAATCACAACACTTGGGAAGCAGAGGCACATGCATCTCTGAGTTCAAGGCCAACATGGACTACAGAGAAAGTTCCAGGATAGCCAATGCTCCTCAGAGAAACTCAATCTTGAAAAACTGAATTAAAGAAAAAGCAGACTTTCTTCTAATATGTTGAGGCTTGACTGGTGCCACCCTTTTATGACCTCATTTCCTGTTCATGTCTTGAAGCCTTAAAATATGAACTTATTTCTAAATAGGGTCATTACGGATACTCATAGTTAAGACGAGGTCATTAGAACCCTGACCTTCATACACAAAAGGGAAATGTGGGTTCAGAGAGGGGCTCACAGGGTGATATTTCTACACCCCATGGAATCCAAGATGCCAGATAATACAGACAGAGTGTCCTGGACTGATGCTCATACCTCGCATGGATGCAACCATAAGGCCACCTCTTCTCTATGCCTCAGAGCTTTATGATAATTAAATTCCACTACTTACAGTGAGGGGATCGATTCAGCACTCCAAGAAGTGTAGACTTGGCTGGTTCCTTCCTCAGTTAGGGCTTGCCCTCAGGTCAAGCTGGGTTTTTGGCTTTGCTATGGCAAATATTTCAGGACAAGGAAGCAGGAAAAACATCGCATAAAGGACTTTTAAAGCATTGAAACTAAGTACAGAGCTTACTATAGCGGTATTCAGGGGAAGAGTGAAACATCTCCAGTGTGAGTACAGTCATCTAAATGGAGGGTGACTCCTTGGTCCCCATCAGTCAGTGTAATTCACAGCAAGTTGAGGGGATAAATATTTCCTTTTATAAATAAAGTTGTAAAATGGATTTATAAGGGATGTTGCCAGAAATAATAAGGGCTATGAAAAGCAAACAAGCAAACAAACACCAAAAATAAAAAACTTAAAAACAAAAAAGAAAAGAAAACATCAACAAAATAACAAATAACAAGGCCAGAAATCATTTAGGGCCTAAGTAGGCATGGCTTAATTTGCCCTTAACAGTTTTAAGTTGAGATGTTTTTTGAAGACACCCATCACATTTGCAGGCAACTCTGGAATTAATGGAGGTGTGTGAAACATCCTGGCTGTGCCAGCAGGAAAGACAAACCAACTAGATCTCTAGGTGAAGGGCTTCCTTCTAATATCACCACAGGTTTTGGCATAGGAAGTCACAGTTAATATTTACATGACAGGGAACATTAAAGGTGGTTTTCATAGTGTGAGGCTTTCTCATTGCACTCTGCCTTGGCTGATGCTTGTGATTTCCCCCGACTACAATTTGTGGTTGGGGAGTGTTTGTGATCTCCCCTTTAAAAAAGGTAAAAAGAAAGAAAGAAGACAGCCATCTTGAAGGAACAAATCCTCTAAAGCATGCATCTCAGCCCAGGGTCCTTCCCTGAACAACTTCTGTGACAGTTCCTGGAGTTTTCATCCTCATGGGCAGACCATCACCCCCCTGCTCAACCTCTCATACTCTGTAGAACCTACTGTGTAATAGGCAGAAACTACCTATCCTTCCATACACAGTGATGGCCACAGCAGGCCCAGAATTTAAGGCTGAATCAATTCTAAGGACCCTGATGACACCAAGCAGGGATTGCCTGTGCATATTTGGCCGTTCTGGACTCACTTTGTTGACAAGGCATGCCTAGACCTCACAGAGATACACCTGCCTCACCCTCCCTGAGTGGTGGGATAACAGGTATGTGCCATTGATCCTGAAGACTTTAGGTTTTTTTTAATCAACAATTCTCCCCACTTTGTTATGATTCTTTCATGAATGTCTAACCTAAGCCCTTGGACATCTGTTAACATGAGAAGATGTCCGTTCACATGGGAAACACATGCTGGTTGAAGGTGATGAAGACTAATATGTGTTCTCTTAGTAACAGATTCAAAAATCTTCAACATCCTCTCAAACCAGATGGGAAAGTAGGTTAAGAAAGTCATACAGGGATAAAGTGGAATTATTTCACTATGAAGGATAGTTTGTTAACTGTAAATTGATTAAACAATACATTGTGTGCTAACATAGAAGAAACAGCATTCTGCCACCTAAAAGTTGTAGAATAGATATTTCATAAGATACAATCTATTTTATGATTATAAACTTCATAAATTAGATAAGTGAAATGAATATAATTCAAAATCATACATGTTATAAACTGTGAAAAGTTCTTCAACTATGTCTTGACCATGGAAAACTGGAACTTTCTTAGACAAGGAATTTCCACTCATAATGAGGCAGAGTAGAAAGTTAATTGAGATGGTGGGAGAGGGGAAGAAGATCTTTATCCTGAGATCAGGAAATTCCACACACAGCTCATAAAGCCAGAATTGCCCTTGGAGATGATGAACATTTTTCTTAAGGTATGTGAAATGAAAAAAAAATACCCAGTAAAGATAATAAGTAAGTTAAGTAAATGTAGGTTCTTATACAGGCAATTTGTAACCCTGCCCATTGGGATTTCTTATCCCTGACAACACCCCTCATAAATATACTTTACTGCTCTGTCTATCAATAAGAAAACAAACTACATGTTTATCTTTAATTCTCTCTGACCAACATTCTCTGAGATAAGGGAAATAGAAAGCCAGGGATTGTGTATGTAGACATTGCTAAGAAACCTATATTCATATTTGGGTCTGCCTCATTACGCCGTGAGCACCATTCTGTGAATGAAATCAATGCTAAAAATGGTTTTTAATGAAATCCAGCTCCATTATTCTTAAATTCTTTTCCATTGTGTAGGCAGGAATATGGTTGTACTTGAGTGGAAGTCACTAAGGGGTACAGGGAAGTCTCAGGCTGCAAGTAGGCATGTGGCACCACTCACTCATTATGATCATATATGTTTTAGTATAACAAAAGACAAAAGGCAGTGATCTGGCTACACTACGCTGCCATTCCCAGACCAATAATGCAAGAGATATATAATAGTGGAAAATAGTGTGAGGGAGAGGGAGAGAGAGAGATAGACAGCTATACATACATAGATAGATATAGATAAAGATATAGATAGATAGATAGATAGATAGATAGATAGATAGATAGACAGGGGTTTACTAAGGATTCAGAAGGCCCCTTCCCAGGCATGGGCACGTGATCCCCATTTTGTTCACCACCTTTTTCCCTTCTTCGTTCTATTGAATTATGTAATTTTATATGATTTCAGATAGTTTTAATTAAATTAATTTTATTAATTGTAAGAGTATCCTTTTATTCATTAATTTAGTGCTTAGGACTAAGCTCAGAGATTGTACACGCTAAGATCACACTCTCTGACTGCCCCACACCTTCAGCCACTTAACTGTCCTTTTGGTTTATTACTGAAAACAAACATTCTTTTTATTTCTTTCTTTTATTTTTCTCTCATACATTAAAACCCAACTTCAGTGTCCCCTTCCTCTTGGCCTCATAGTCCCTCCCTCTAACCTAGATCCACTTCTCTTTCACTTCTCTGTTTTAAAAAAACCAGCCTCCTGAAGACATCCACAAAAGAAGACTAACAAAATAAAATAGAACATGTCACAAACCTTCAATTCAAGGGTGGATGAAGCAACCCAGTGGGAGGAAAAGGGTCCCAATGAGCCATACACACACCTAAAGTGTCTATATTTGTCATTTCATTCTTTTCTTTATCACAAAAGCCCTGCATAGTTGATGCAGGGGCATATTCTTTTGGTGTTCTCAACCCCTCTGGTCCTTGTAGTTTTTTGGGCCCCTCTTCTCTAGGTTCGCCTGGCCCCACCTAGTATCTATCTGGGTCCACTACTTCCTTGAGGTAACATCTCTTCTCAGTATGCCACAGTCTGGGGACCCAGCCTTTATCGTTATGGATTTTAAGGGAAAGTTACAGTCTAAACCAATATACCAGTTATACAGAGTCATTCAAAATCTCATCTTTTCTAGAACATTCAGATTCTCCACATTGTTATAGTCACATAACCTAATATGTTGTGAAGGTCCTTCTTGCCTTAACAGTTTTGGGTCTTTGGTGCTTCCATATGATGTTCTGGATTATTTCATCACTTCAGGAAGTGTAGTCTGGGCAGTTCCCTTCCTCACTTATGGCTTGCACTCTGGTCAAGCTGGATTTTTGGCATTGCTATGGCAAACATGTCAGGACAGAAAGCAGGAAGCACAGATCATAAAGGACTGTTAAACCATTGACTCTAAACACAGAGATTGTAACACTTGGGACACTGGCTGCCCTTTAACCCCTGAAGACCATTCTGCTCCCACTCCAGGATTTCTGCACACACTTATGTCCCTGTCAATACCAGGTAGCCTGTCTCTACTGGGATTCAAACCCTAAGTTCACAACTTGGCTCTCAAGACAGACAGAGCCAAGGTCTTTATTTAAATGTCTCTTCATAAGAGCATGGAGTTGCTCACAGATTATGTCAGTACTTGGGAGGCAGAGGGAAGGCATCATGAGTTCAAGGACAAAATATGCTGTCAGACTCTGTTCATAAATGAATAAACAAATAACAAATATTTCTTTGGTGTGAGGCCTAGAAGGCTAAGCACTACTTCACTTCCTTTTCTCTCTTGTTTCTCAGGCCACTACTGCTCCCTTGTGAGCTGCTCCAAGTGTGCCCAGGTCAGTGTCTGCAGAGGGACATCTGGTGTTCGGGGCTGTGACTGTGGAGGGACATCTGGTGTCCAGGGCTATGTCTTTAGAGGGACTTCTGCTGTCCAAGGTTGTCTTTGCAGAGGGGCATATAGTGTTCAGTACTGTGTCTGTAAAGGGGTATCTGGTGCCCAGGGCTGTGTCTGAAGAAGGACATCTGGTGTCAAGGCTGGGTCTGCTGAGGGCCACCTGGTGCCCAGGGCTGTGTCTGCAGAGGGACATCTGACAAGAGCACCTGATGTGGCTGATATGAGAACTGTGTTGTTCCCACCTGTAAAAAGAGTAACATGTACAGAACTGGGTTTGTTGCTTCATACAACTCTGTCTCTATTGACTGTGACTTGTCTAGCATGTATGTGAGTGGCAATAGCACTTGGTGAATCCATTTTGAACTGGTGTTGTGTGTGTGGCTTGGGTTAAGGGACTGAGGTGATGGATTTAACAGCAATGCGGAGACCAGGGCTTTGGACTCAATTGTTGGAGTCCCAACTTACAAAAACACCACAAGTAAGGCACATTGAGCTTCATCTGTGACATGGAAAAGTGGAGGCAGCTTTTCTGGGTCACAGACCTGTTTTGTCCATGCACCTAGAACACAGATTAAAAGGCAGGACATCATTACCTTCTACAGTCACACACTGACTCTGGAGGCAGAAAGACCAATAGGTCTTTGGAAGAAAATGTCCCGGTGGAGTACACCTCTAGAGTCGCCCAGACACCTTTAGCTTTTCCAGTCACTGTAAGACATATGCCCATGCAAAATGGTGCTGAGGGGTATGATGAAATGGACTGGCATCCTGTAGACATGATGGACTTAAGACATTTTGAGGAATCCGTCGTCAAAAATAGTATGCACTCTATCATCCTTAAACAAATGTTAAACAGCTGGGCCACACAGAATAGACTTGTTCTCCAAGATTGGAAAAATTTAGTTTCACCAGTATGAGAAGCAGCACAACTGTTACCGTGGTTTTCATGGTGGCAAACTGTGGCTGTATGAATAGAGCAAGAAAATACCACAAGGGCAATAAATATTAATAGAGATCTATTGCTTGGTGAAGGACAATATACTAACTTAAGAGAACAAATTCAAGCTGAAGATAGATTGATTGAACAGTGTCATATGGAGGCCTTGAGAGCTTGAGAGCTGGTAGAGGAACCTGTTAAAATAACTATTCCATTTACTAAAGTACTCCAAGGACCTCTGGAACCCTTCACAGAACTTTTGCAGAGATTAGGATCTGCTATGGATAGGGTGTTGCCAGATTCTGACACCAAAGTGGCTTTAAAATTTATCATGGCTTATGTGAATGCAAATACTGAATATAAGAGGGTGCTTAGACCATTAAAAGAAAGAGGTGCTCCATTAGATGACTGGGTAAAGGAGACAGTTAATATTAACTCTCAGAAATATCAAAATAATATTGTGGGCAAGCTTTAGCCAGAGAGCCCAGATATCATAATACTTGGTGCTTTACTTGTGGTAAAATTGATCACGTGCAAAGAAACTGTAGAGATATAAAGCACAATAACCCAGAAGGAAACAAATAAAACAGAGTGTGTGTTGTCTTGAGTGTGTGAGACCAAATGGGCAAAGAGGGAGGCTGAAATCCTATGTGGCTGACATTCGCATAAATCTTGGGGGAAGGGATCTGTTAGAACAATGGGGTACTTAGATTAATATTCCTCCAATTAATGAGATAAACAATGGTGAAACTGGGGCGGAATTTATACATGCTTCTGGAGAAGAGATTAATGTGAGTGATTAGGGGCAACCACAAACTTTGCCCACTGTCCATCCTCAGATCTTTTCAGGTTTAGAGTATCAAAATTTATAAGAGGGGCCACTGTTGATCTACCAACAGTCCTGCCCACAAAATTGATTTCAAACAGACCATTATGGCAGGAATAGTGGCCCTCAAAAAAGAAAAGTTACAGGTACTTCACTGTTTAGTGAAAGATCCGCTGGAGGCTAAAGCTCAACACATCAAAGAATCTTCTAGTCCCTGGAATTCTTCTGTTTTTGTCGAAGAAATAAATCAGGTGGATGGAGAAAGATAAGGGATTTGAGGGCCATAAACAAGGTGATTCAACAAATGGGTTCACTTCAACCTGAAATTCCTCTGCCTTCCTTGTTACCTAGGTCTTGGCATATAATTGCTATTGATTTAAAAGATTGTTTTTTTCACCATACTTCTGCATGAGAAGGACAAGGAAAGGTTCGCTTTCTCAGTACCTACACTGAACAGTAATTCTCCAATGAAGAGATATCACTGGAAGGTACTTCCACAGGGAATATTGAATAACCCAACTTTATGCCAATATTTTGTGCAACAACTTTAGAAATAATTCTTAGCCAGCTTCCTCAATCTATAATATACCATAACATGGATGACATTCTGATAACTGATTCTGATCCTAAAGTTTTAGAAAATGTTTCAGGAAGCACAAAGTATTCTGCCCTGATGGGGATTACTGATTGCTGTAGAAAACTACAAAGAGGAGATTCAATTACCTATTTAGGCTATAAAATAACTGAACAAAAAATTTGACCACAAAAGGTACAGATCTGTAGAGATCAATTGCAAACTCTTAATGACTTTCCAAAATTATTGGGAGATAATAACTGTTTAAGGCCTACAATCTGTTTAGCTACCTATGAGTTAAGTAACTTGTTTCAAACATTACACAGGGATTCAGATTTAAACAGTCCAAGGTGTGTCTAACCGCTGAAGCAGAAAAGGAGTTTATTCTCGTAGAGTAAAAACTTCAAAAGGCATATGTGGATAGATCTGATCCTGAACTTGGTTGCATTCTCATTATTTTGCATTCAAAACATTCTCCTACTGAGCTTCTTATGCAAAGGCAAGACAAAATCATAGAATGGATATTCCTGGCCAATAAACAAACAAAAATTGAAAACGTCCATAGAGAAAATTTCTGAATTGATTACAAAGGGAAGAATAAGGTTGTGCCAACTATCAGGGATGTTATCGGTGGAAACTGTAGTGCCTCTTACTGACTCTGAGATTATTTTATTATGGGTAATTAATGAAGATTGGCAAAGAGCTTATAGTAACTTTGGGAGACGTTAACATTAGATACCCAAAAAATAAAATGTATGCAGTTTATAAAAAGAACTAATTGGATCCTTCCAAGTATTGTAAAGAGGTCACCAATCTCAGGGGCACCTACCTTCCTCACTGATGCAAATAATTCAGATGTGGCTGCTTATAAGTATAATAAAATGACTAATGTGATTAAAAGCTCATTTATATCAGCTCAAAAATCAGAATTTTATGCAATTCTTATGGTATTGTTACATATTTCTGAATCTCTTAATATAATTACTGACTCTCAATATGCTGAAAGAGTTGTTTTGCATATAGAAATTGACAAATTTACTCCTGATAACTCAGAATTAACTACATTATTTATAAAACTGTAACAGGTCATCAGAAGCAGAAATTATCCCTTGTTTATTGTTCATATTCGATCCCATACAGATTTACCAGGTCCTTTGGCACAATGAAAAAAAGAGATTGACAAATTATTGTTAGGTAATGTATTCAAAACCTCAAAATTTCATGAAAAACATCATATCAATTGTAAGGGGTGGAAGAAAAGATTCTCTAACACTTGGCAGCAAGCCAGAGAAACAATTAATAAGTGTCCTACATGTTCCTTATATAGTCAAATCTCATTACCTGCTAGAATTAACCCTAGAAGTAACAAAATGAATGACATTTGGCAGATGGATGTGTTTCATTTTGCTGGGCTGACTGTGTGATTACACATTTACTGGAAATAATGACATTTATGGGAATACCTGCACACATTAAGACTGACAATGCTCCAGCATATGTGTCCCTTAAGATGAAAAATTTATTTATTATTATACTATAAAACATTTTACTAGTATACCTCACTACCCCACAGGGCAAACAGTTGTGGAAAGAACTAATCATACTTTCAAATAAATGCTTATTAAACGAAAGGGAAGGGTCCAGACTCCTGAGGACTGATTAAATAATGCTTTCTTGAATCTAAATGTTCTTAATGGTAATAATGAAGGCACGTCAGCTGCAGAGAGATATTGGGTAATAGAATAGACTAAGGAGATGGGAGAACCTATATCCTACAAATATTTGTCGAGCATGAAATGGAAATCTGCAAAATCTGCAATAGTTTTAAGATGGGGTCATGGGTATACATATGTTTCCACAGGGAGTGAAAAAATATGGCTACCAACAAAACTTATAAAGATTAGATCTGACCATATAGCACGTGAATCTTAAGAGCTATCTGGTTTTTACAACTTGACCTTGTTTCATATAGCTTGGAGAACTAATGCCCTCTTCTGGCTTGTTGATGTACATACAGGCAAAGCACTGTATTATTTGCAAAAAGCATGATAATGCTGAATAGAAAGCTTGCAGCCTGAGTGATTTAATCCCAAAAGAATGACTCTGGCACTTCAAGCAAGATGCCTCAACTGTTGTTTCCTTGAAAAATTATATTTGTACTAACATATCTATATTAATAATTTCAAAAGTTTTCTTACTTTCAGAGCAAAACACAGGACAATAATGAAAATCATACTTCTGTCTCTGGCTCTACTGTTTCCTCCAGAAATTGCATGCATATTAACAATAAAATAGCTAGCCAAAAGAATTGATCCTGAAAAAATCTGGACAAATATAGATACAGTTAGCTTTTCTAGTGCTTGGACTATATATTATTTTTCTGGGTACCCAAAAAATGGTTTCCTCCTAAACAGCATGAGGTAATTTTGAGAACATGATGCTGCCATTCACAGTAGGTGGAGTGGGTGTTCTTGGTGGGTTACCAATGCTCATTTTTGCTGAGGAAGTTATTTACAATTAATAAAAGTTTCATTTGGGGAACTCTTTCTTCTATCTTTCTATCTCATCTAATATTAAGGAAAAATGGGGAAGGAAAAAGGATATACATTGAAGGGAGGATATGGGTTTATAGAATGAAAAGTAGATTATTAAATCTACTAGCTTCAAAAATCTGACATTGGTATTGTAGATTGATGCAAATTTAATGCTGTCAACTGATGCAAATTTATGACTATTTTATTCAACTTTTGCTTCACATTGATAAAAACTTAAATTGTATATTGCTATTCATTTTTTGCTGTCTGTATTTTATGTTGTCTGTTGAAAATATACTATATATTGTATGGTAGTAGAGACTTAAGATCATTTGGTTCAATATGTATATAATGCATTATTCATGTGCCACTCATTCAGAAAGATAATGTCTTATGAAAACTAACTATTAATAATCTCTTCAGGAAGATTGGACATAAGAGTTGGTATTTAGTTACCTATAAATCTTACTAGGTACTAATTTAATTTGTCATAAAGCAGGTTTGTTTAATTTCTTGTATATGTCTTCAAAGGAATAGATTTATATCTATAGGAATAGATAGAGAGTTTGTCTGCAAACTCTTCAGAGATCCACAGAATATGGCATTTAATGATGAGGGCTTTCCTGACAGAGAGAGACATCTTCTTCTAGCCACATCACCATATACATCGTTGAAGACGAAGGCATCAAGAGATGAGGGTAAAAGAATGGTCACTGGACTGAGGAACTGCTCTTATCTCTACTGCTGATGAAAGGCTGACTGTCTGCTATGATCAACAGTGATGCTGTAAATTTGACTGTCCCACTTTGGAGAGACTAGGTGGACCAGACCTTCGCAATTCCTTCTTCATAAAACAATTTGTTGGACGTTTTGGGCTGATAAGGCTGAAGACTGATTGACCCAATGATGGAGAGAACTCAATGACTGTCCAAGCGGTCAGCTCGCTCTGTCTTATGAACACTTGTATTTTGCCTGCTAGTACTTCTTTTATTATGTAGAATTTCCCTCTTGGGTCTCCAATGGGACTGAAGATTAGATAGTCACACTGTTACTAGAAGCTTTAGTTTAAGAATTAAAAATGCATTTATAGATTGATAACTGTAATTTCTCAAGAAGGTAATGTACGATCTTTTGTGAGATAGTGGAGTCCTTTCTCCCAAGTTAACTAATATAAAAGGAGTTGGTTATGTATTTGATACCCAATGATTCTGTATATATGTATATTTTTGTATATACTTCTTAATTTTTTTAAAAAAAGAAAAGAGGGATGTGTAGCAAGGATTGTCAGCTTTGTCACAGGTGAAAAGAGTCTTGGTGGGCTTTACCCTTGGACATACCTCAGATACTCCCTGAGATTAACCTTGAGATAGACTGAGTGAAGCCATCTTGGCCCTGGAATTCAGGAAGGGGACTGAAGTCTCCACCTGGATTATTATGTTTCTAATAGACCCTCGATAGGAGGAGGGGACTGAACCTAGCACTTGAGAGACAGACAGGCAGCAAGGATGAGAAGAGGCAGTGGTTTCAGGCTGAGCTCAAGTGCACTGGGATCAGGGAAAGGATCATGGAAGAGGCTAGACCAGTGCACAAGCCAGAGACAATAGGGACCTGTCCCAAGGACTGTATACCAGAAGGTTCACTCTTGTTTCTCTTTAATCTTATTCCCTTCCTGCGTAAGATAGTTGGCTTGTATAATAAAGTTTAATTGTTAAGAAACAGAGCCAACTGCAGGGCGTCACATTCCTTATTTGCAAGATATTTTATGGCTCAGTGGTTAAGGCTGTACTTCTAGAGGACCCATGATTATATTCAAAGCACCCACTCACATGGCAGTTCACCACTCAACTTCTAGGTTCTCTGACGCCATTCTGCCCTCTACTGTCCTGCTCACATGCGGAGCACACACATAAATGCAAGCAAAATAGCCATGCACATAAAAAATATACTTTTTCAAACTCTTTCAGGCTAAAACAAAGAAAAGGTGACTAAGGCTTGTTGTAGGCAATGGTATGCTCTGTGCTACTTCCTTTCCTCTAACATTAGGATCTCAGCATACATTCTTGTCCCTCTCTTGTGGAGAGGAGGTTTCCTTCACATACAATACTTAAAGGTTTTGTCTAACAGGAAAGAAAAAGAAAGCAAGCTCTGGGTATGGAGGTACAGTCTTCTAATCTTGGACACCAGAGAGTGACACAGGAGGATTCTCAGATCAAGTCCAGCCTAGGCTACATTCAGTTGAGATCCTGTCTAAAATAATTAAATAATAGAATAATGCAGAGAGGGCTTCCTATCCTTCCTCAAGTGGCTACTCTTCCTATCCTCCATGACTATGTAATGAAGCAAAACACTTTCCTGGTACCTTCACACTAGCTTCAATCATCACTATTAAGAATCTGATGGACTGGAGAGATGACTCAGTGGTTAAGAGCATTGACTGTTCTTCCAGACATCTTGAGTTCAAAGCCCCATGGGTGTAATTGAATCCCAACATCCACAACAGGATCCAGGAAAATTATTATTGCAGTTTTAGGGATGAGCTGAGAACTCATGCACCTTCAGAATCTTGTTACTATCAAATGTGGATTTACTGAAGTTAAGGTGTTCCACTGATGACCTTTACTTTACTCAAATTAAGCACCCTCAACCCAGAAGGGCTGAGAAATGCTGTGGCTAGCACTGGACCAGCTGTGCCTCTTCTATCCCCTGTCTGCATCTTAGGATATAGTGAGTGTCCAACCCTGGCCTATGCTTTGGCTGCCCCATAAGGTGAAATAAGTGGCCAGCTCTGGCCTCTTTCTGTAGAATGACTCCATAATGTGCACTATCAATAAAACAGTGAGTAAGGAATTGGGAAAGGAGACAAGAAAACTGCTCACATGCAAATTGTTCCCCAGAGGCTGAGCAAGATAAGGTGTTTACACTAGGTAGTGCAAAAGCAGAGCCAGGCCTAACACTAGTTACCAAAGAAACATGAATGCACTGGTTAATGATTAATGGCACCATAAGACTGCTGTAGACATTCTCCCCTCAACCAAAGATCCTATGGAGCTACCCTAGTCTCCTCGGAAAAAGGAAAAAGTCTAGCTATACATATCCCTGCATACTGGGAAGAGGAATCCAGATTTTCTTTGGCAGAATCTGAAATAGCGTGTTGGAAGGGAACTGGGAAAGATAGCCTGTAACTTTCTACGTAGTCCATGTGGGCTAAAACTGATGGCTCATAAGCATTAATAATGGTGTCCTCTTCAGGCCTGCAGGCATTTGTGCAGCAGAATAATTATGGTTGCTGCCTGCTCCCACACAAGCCTCCCAGACCAACACTAGTACCATTACCTTTTGTTCTGTTCAGCAGAACACGTTCACAAACCTGACTCTTCCTCTTAGCAGGAAATCCACAGACAGGTGGGGAAGTAGGCACAGAGAATAGGAGTTTGATTGTACTGGGGACTACTTGTCCAAGCTGGCTTCTACTATTATAAGAAGTTCCCACTCCTGGAGCCTTCTAGTGACTGCCAACCTGCAGCATACACCTCCTCCACAGCTCACTGGCTATTAGTTAGCCCTAAAATTTTAAGTTGCCAGGCTCAAGAAAGGCTCAGAAAAGCACTAAACTAAACAGCAGATCGAGGATTACCCCTAAACCATAAAAACACAAAGTCATGATCTACCCTTGTACCCCTGGAGGAAGAAAATTTGGGGGACTTGAGAGAGCCTTGGGAATAGGCCAGCTGCTTTCAGAACTCAAGTCCCTCCAATCTTTTCACAGCTGAGTAGACCTTTTGATGTCACCTGGGAAGAAACACCAACCTGAAAATAGTAGTGAATGCAAAACTGGCAGGAGCATGGTCATGCTTTGGATTCTGTTTTCCTTTTTTGAAAGTGCAGATTTCTGCTGTCTCAATCGCTGGTATTGTGTCGCATCAATGCTGGTATTGCCTGTCTTTTGCTGCTTAAGTAAACATATCCAAGGTTTTGTTCTCTTGTTCAGTTGTCTTCTCTGAGGAGGGCCAACAACTTCAATCACATTTGCATCTTCTCTGGAGGAGCAGTGGCTCTTCTGGCCAGCTCTCTGTGTGGAGGGGTGTAAGACATCAAGGAGTCACTTACTTACATGTACCCAGTCAAAAGAACAGCCAGGAATATCCTTCCTTTTCTTAAATTTATCCAGAAGTTTCCTCAGGACGTAGATCTAAGCCCAGACACTTGTGGAACTGGTCTTTGACTTCATCTTATAAACAATAAGTCTAGGAATTCCAGCTTCATTACCCTAGCTGTTCTCTGCCCAGACTTTGTGCACCTTTTCCTTTTGTCTAAAATATATCTTGGGCATTACCATGGAGCTGTTAAATAATCCAGCTCTTTAGCGTATGTGGCTAAATCACAACACACATATAAATACATATAAGCATCACTAATGGAAGGGATAGGCCTTTACTGAAGTAACTTTTCCCTCCTTTCCTTCCCCTCTCTATTTTGGTTTATAAAGACAAGGTTTCTCTTTTTATTGCTAACTGTCCTGGAACTCACTCTGTAGACCAGTCAGTCCTCAAACTCATAGAGATCTGCTTGCATCTGCCTCACAAGCGCAGAGATTAAAGACATGTATCACCACTGATCAACACTGATATACATTTCAATGTTTATTTTTTCCTTTAAGTAAATAGAAATGTTATTGACTAGTGCATTTTAAATTTTACACTTTTTCATGGTGTCTGGTTATCTCAGTGTAGGACTGTCAGCCTATCATCTTGCTAGACTACCTTTCTAAGATAAGCTAGCTTATTCAGGACAGGTGGCACAAACTCAATTATTCCCAGCACCCTGTATTCATATGCCAAAGGGTCTCTCTGACTTTAAGGGAAACCTGCTCTACAATGTGAGTGCTAAGGCTAGCCAGGATTATATAGTGACACTCTGTCTCAGTCTATTCCCAACCCCAAAATGACAAGTTCACAGCATTGCACAACACACAAAAGGCTCAGGAAAGATACACTTTGACCCCAGGTGCTATCTGCCAAATTACATCTCTGGTTCCTAGGCTCTCATTGAAATGATACAAAATTCATTTACAGCCCAGCACTTGAGGCAGAGACAGATTGAGCTCTATAGAGTTCTAGACCATCCAGGATTGCAGTGGTATCATCTCAAATACAAAATAAAACATGTGGCCTGGAGTCAAAAATGCAGGCAGAATACTATACAAATCTTTTAAAAAATGAAATTGATAAAAAGAGATGTATACAAGCAGACACACACACACACACACACACACACACACAAATAGTTTCTTAGGCTATTTTGTCCTAGAATAGAAAAATAAAGAAGAGCTGAGTGAGTGTGGTGCTACACACCCTTAGTCCTAGCAGTCAGAACACAGTCAGATGGGTTTTGTGAGTGGAGAAACAGTCGGCTCCATCTGCAGAAGGCACTGCTGTGTATTCTAGAAACCATTTGAGCTTGGAGGCAGTGGATCATTAAGCTCATTAGGCAGTAGGACACAGAATCATATCAGCTTCAGATTCAGTGAGATACTGCCTCAAAAACTAGAGGTGGAGGGGCTGGAAGGTTGCTGCAGACACTGGCTGTTCTTCTTAAGGACCATGGATCTATTCTATATAGAAGCCCATGACTGTCTGCAACTCCAGTTCAAAAGGATTCAATGCCCTCTTCTGACCTCCAGAGGCACCAGACATTGGAGGTTCACAGTCACAAACACAGGCAAACCACAGCACATATAAAATTAAAAAGTTAAAAAATAATATAAAAAAAGATGGAGATTGACTGGGGAAAAGCATCTGTGAACCTCTGGCCATCACACACACTGGCATATGTGCATGTGTACTGCACACACACACACACACACTCAAACACAGCCACACACAAAGCAGGTTACTTTCCTTAACTTTCAGAAGTACACTGTCTAAGAAATAGGCTCTTTAACCTTTGGATTTTTTTCCCATAACCTCTAATATTGGATTAAAGGATTCACTGATAACTGACTGCATTTAAAAGTAGAATGGAGGCTGAGGTGGCTCAGCAGTTTTAAGTGTCCAGATTTCTTTTTCAAGAACACATATGTCCAATTACAACATAGAACTCAGGATCCAGGGGATATGAGGCCCTCTTCTAGCTTTCCTGGGTAAATGGAAAGCCAAGGTGAGGAAAGAATTTCTCTTTTTCTATGAAACTTTAATAGAAAAGACACAGAGGAAATCACTGTATTCAAACTGGTAAGTAGTTCCCTTTTCAAACAAAAAAGCCTGCAAGAATATTCTTCCTAGGCCAATGGGAGACAAAGAATGAATTGCTTTTACATTTCTACAACCTCTGAAGAGAATTGAAATTGATGCCTTTCAATTACTTCACTGCCAATAAGGAGACAGTTAGACAAGAATGTCTCCATTCATCTACCTATCGGTTAGTTATTATGTTCCTGTTATCCATTTATTTTTTATCATTTATCTTCTGAATATCCTATGTTCTATACTATGGATGTATCATTTGTCTTCCACTTACCCTAAGTCATTCTGATCTATTTTTCAATTTATCTATTCTCTCCAGTTTTCATATAAGATAGCTTTCTTGTCATATCTCCTTTATTTTCCTCCATATATTTATCATCTATTCACTGCATGTTGTATATTCCTCTTCCATTGCTCTCTCTCTCTCTTTCTCTCTCTTCCTCTCTTTCTCTCTGTTATACCCTCAACTTATTCCAAATCTATCAACTAATATATTCAGATTTATTTATCTCACATGGCTCCTCATATATATATATATATATATATATATATATATATATATATATATATATATATTAATTTCATTTATTAATTGTTTCATACATCCACCATTATATGTATTATATATAAATTTATCTATTGTTCAATCTTCTATGTCATATACTTTACCATATATTGTTTATAATCAATAAGTCTTCTTATAGAATCATCTATAATATTTATAACAGTGAACTCACGGTCCTTCACATATTTTATGTACTGTACATCTTTTATGATACAACTTAAAAACGCAGCTACTCTGGCCCTTTTACCACTGTTAAATGTATTATATATACTCTTCTCTACTGCTCCATCTTATATGTCATATACTTAAACAAATATTGTTTATAATCAATAAGTCTTCTTAGCGGATTCATCTGTAATATTTATCACAGTGCACAAATCATCCTTCTTGCATTTTTGGTACTGTATATCTCTTATGAGACAACTTTTTTGTACTTGATAACACAGCTAGTCTGACCATTTTGTCATTGTATTCAATTACACTTTTAACTGTGGTATAGTTAGTATTACTCAAGGAATGGAAATATATTTTATAATCATCAAGTTGATAATTAAGCTTAAATAAAGTATATACTTAATTACATAAATTTAGACTAGTCTGAAACTTCTATATCTGAAATATGAAATAATGAATTCCGCAATAATCACCTGGTGACACCCATTCCTTTATCAATGATTTCTACAAGGTTAGACAAAAAACTCAGCATTTTGCCCTTACCAGAGAGATCCACGGAGTGAACCTTAACCATATCTCCCACTTGAAGTGAAGTGGCCTTGTGCTTACTGTATCCTGGCAACTCTAGAATGCACACAGATTGTGAGAATGCATGAGAACATAAAAGCCAAAGAGTATGATAGGTCCTTCGAACCAAGATTGTAATTGGTCAAAACACATGTTGTAATGATTGTGGTTACTATTAAGAGCAAGGCTGTGATTGGTCTAAAATACTAACTTCTATGAATAAGATTGTTTCTGAGAGTGAGTGTTGTCATTTGTTCAAATATAATTCTTAGTGAATGTGATTGATGATTACTGGCTAGGCTTTGATTTGTCTAAATAGAAGTTGTAAAGACAGTGAATGGTTCTACAAGGCTTAGCAGTTGTACTCTATGAGTCCATTCAGCAGTTGCTGCTTTCCTGATTTAATTTTCTAATTTTTCTATATCGGCTCATGATATATCGAAAATTTTCATTTTATAAAATGTTTTTACTACATGTGTGAATACAAAGAAATCTGGCACCCTATATGCCTGAGTGTGACAGCGTGCCTGTGTCTGTCTTTTTCCACTCCCTCTAGTGAATAGAATCTAATAAGAGCCTGGGTTTATTTTCCTGCCTGCTTCTCTGTAACCTGCCTCAAGTGGCCAGAGCATCTCTTTGCCTGAGAGTGAGTGCATGTCATTGTCTCTCTTGCTGCCCATATGAGAAAAGGGCATTCATGTGCAGTGTGTGTGTTTTCCAACCTGTCTCCCTCATAGGCTTCTAGAATATAAAGCCTTTTAGGGACAGAGTGTTAGTGTGTGCGTGAGTTTCTCTCCTTTCATCTAGGAGAAAATCGCTCCAATGGATTTCAGTAGTATGTCAGACTATATCTCACTGCTGTCCCTCTATGGGACAAGGGTAATCCTGAGCCTGAGTGTGTGTTTCTGCCTGTGTCTCTCTCTTATTAGTGCCTAGGCTACAAAGTCTTAATGGAACTGTGTAAGTCTGCCTACGTGTTTTTTTCTTTTCCCTGATTCTAGGAGACAATGTTATCTCTGGACATAATGTGAGTGTCTCCCTTTATTTTTCTCACTCACCTCTTTGCGGCATGGGATTCTAAATTTTTTAGTGCGTGTTCTTCCCTGTGTCACTCTCTCATCTACCTCTAGAGGAGGAAGACATTGAGGGCCTGACTGTGTTTTAATACCTGTTTCTCTCTCCCATGATCAAATGGGACATGGGATTTTATTGTCCATTATCTGTCCCTTCATGTGTCTCCCTCAGCTTCTATAACAGACAAGGGTATATTTGTGCCTAAGTTTAGTGCTTTCTTGTGACCTTACCTGTCACTAGGGACAAGGTCATCAAGGTTTCTGAGTGTTTTTGTTTTCAAAGAAAATTTAATGAATTGCTGAATTTTGTCATAGAGTCCCATTTTAGCAAAATCAGTTAAAATATTTACTGGGGATGATATTCTGTTTTAAAAATGGACATTAAGAAGGATTAGGAAGAAGTTCTTCTGGCTTCCCTCATTAGAATTTAAACAGGTCAGGAATAATCAAGCATAAGTGTTCAGAGTTGTTGTGCAAGTCTGATGACCTCAGTTTAATCGCTAGATCCTCCATAAAAGTAGGAGACAACCAACTTCATTAAGTTCTTTGCTGACCACTACATTTTACATTGCTGCTTATTAAACATAAAAATATATATTTTTTAATTAAAATAATCAGACTTATGAAAAATATAACTGATGTTTAAAAATATTTATTAATCTTACTTTTTTCATAAAAATATTTTCTAAAATATTTTGTTATTGATCATATATTAAAGAATAAATTCAGAGAATATACTCATGCTTTAAATACTTTTTAAAAGAGTGTCATCCATAGTGTAGCCTAGTTAATCTTAGTTATTCACATAATTGAGGGCTTGTTTCAGTTTTCAAGAAGATACAAATGGAAAGAAACTTAAATTCAGTCTAGTTACTTAGTCAAATGACAGTGTTTAATGTATTTGATAATAATTACTCAACTGTTAGAGTGGTTAGTATGCATCTTTCATACAAGTGATATTTTATTAACTAGAAAAGTGTTACAAGCAATCAAAATATTGTATTTTCATAAATGCTTATCTAGCACTTGTTTATTCATATTTCTGCTTGGGATATTGTCATGGATATGGGTACATTATTGATATTAATTTCATTACTGTAGTAAAAGTGTCCTTTTCAACATTAACTTTCATTTCTTCTTAACTAAAAAAAAACTTGAGTAGTCAAAGGCATCCTATTGAAGCCATGAAAAGCAGTGGCAAATTTAGTAGTCATACACTGCAGATATTTTGTGCTTAAAATATTTATTATAAAGTTGTTGAGATAACTTAGTGTATATACACAGACACACACTAACCCCCACACATACCCTATTCCTTACAGATTATAGTTCTGCATATCTTCTCCAAAACAAGACTATTTTACTGAAACCTATATTTCTGATTATTAACAAAGTACTATGCAGCATTAAGAAAATAAACCATAGTAGAGTGTTTAAAGTGAAGTCATGATTACAGCATTGCTGATTTTCCTAAGGATTAAAACTTAGCCTTGTCTTCTGTGTATTTTATTGATCTGTTCCTATTTTACTGATTTTTTTTATTTTCAAATTATTAAACTGTTATTTCTTGAAGAAATAAATATTCAGTGTCCTTTATTCTAATTAATAACACTGTGCTAACATCTGTGTAGTAATAAATGAGATTTTTTTCATTTCTAATAAATTTTATAATGTAATAGAATCAATATTCAAAGAGCATACTTAGACATACACTTTAAACATCACACTATGTATGCATGTTCATGTGCATGGAAAATATATGCCATAAGTATATTAGAAACCATATAACATTGAGTTTGTTATAATAATTATATTCCATTATATTTTGTTGGTTAAATTCAATTATACACAAATTAATTGTTTAATTGCCATTTCCATTTTTGAAATATTCAAAAATTTGAAATACGGAGTTATGTTTCAGTATATGTTATACTAAATATTGAATCTAATATCATCTTGGGTTAAACAACATAAGTTTTATGTATATGTAAGGATCATAATACACAAAAAATCTATTAGAGAGAGCACTACATAGAACTTCAAACTAATAATTAATGGTTTATCCCTGCATTGAAACAAACAAAAGAGATTTGTAGTTCTTTTGGTTAAACACCTCAAAATTTAAGGTAAGGCTTTCAATACATGTTTACTTGGTTTTATTCACAGTTGTGTTGAAATTAGCCTATGAGTATTAGTAAACCCTAAAGAAAGAAAAATTGCAAGGATAAAGAAGTTATTTTTGTTTGTTTGCTTGTGTTTTGTGTGTGTGTACACCACTATCTGACCTTATTATCACTATGTAGACCAGACTGCATTTTTCCTCTCCAGTGCTGGGATTAAAGGCAAGCACCACCATGCCTGGCCTTGTCAGTTTTCGTTGTTTTGTTTTTAATTGTTCTTTTTTATTTTTTGTTTTTTTTGGTTTGGAAGTTAAAATCCTTGGCTGTTTCAATTCCATTATATTTTATCACATAGATGTGTTGAGGAAGATATAATTGGCTATAACAAATCAATTAAAAATTGACTGTCTCCTCTAAACATGAGTGCTAATTTAGTATTACATCACATTCAGTAGCTGCCCTAGAATTTATCATTGTTTTTATCCACTTCCATTTTATTTTACCTTATATAAGGTTTAAGGTTTATTTACAATTCAGTCACAAAATAGTATTTTCTACTCTTTACATTTAAATTTGTGTAATGGAAGAAATATTCAACTCTCTTGTATTTTGTTTTTCTAGACAGGGTTTCTCTGTAGCCTTGGCTGTCCTGAATTCTCTTTGTAGCCCAGGTGGGCCTTGAATTCACCAAGATCAGCCTGCCTCTGCCTCCTGAGTTCAGGTATAACAGGCATGTGACACTATGTCTGACCATTCTTATTTGATTTAAAAATCATTGTGCAGAATTCTAGTTTCCTGTTATATAAATATTTTTTTTTTATTTTCTTCAAAAGAGGAGTACTGTGAATAAGAGCCATGGCTGTCCTGTCCTGGAACTTATTTTGTAGACCACATGTGCACAACCATAACTGGTCTTTCTTTGAACTTTTAGAGTTAAATTTCCTTCTGCGTCATCCTTCCAAACACTGGCATAAAATGTGTGTACTTGAATGGGAAGAGGGTGACCTTAAAGTGGGTTATCTTCATCTCTCAGCCTCTTTAGCAAATCATAACATTTGTGTGTTCTAACATAAACGACTAGTTAGATTTTCTAGCAATTTAATTATTTGGTTTAATGGTAATGCATGCCAACCAAAGGACTATATCTTCTAATGTCCTTGTAGTACATTTCGATGGAAGTATGCTTTGGTTGAAAATGTGTGTTGTCACCAAAACATTTGCAGTGCAATAATGATTTCTAAGTAAGGTGAGATGTGCTTAGGTAAATAAAATCTATTTTAGAAAAGACCTTTCTTCTGTCATAAGTACTTTATTGTGCATAACATACTTTGGTAACTGGAACACTTTATCTACATCTAGCCTGGTATGATTGTGACTTAGAATATAATATCTGTATAATTAGGAATTTAAGGTGTTTATATCATTTGATTTTTTTAAAAGATGAATTAACTATTTTTCTATTACCAGAACATAGTGCAAATTATAGAATTTGATGGAGATAAAAATGGAGAAAATAAATATTATTAATTGGAAGTATATTTTAATTACATATGACCCTTTTTGTCCTTTATAAAGTACTGAATTTTTCATTCTAAAGGTGATAATTTCACTAGCATTGCAAGACTGGTACAGATACAAGTCAGTAATGAGAATACTAATCATACATATCCTCACTGACATATGATGGGTAAGTATGAGCGTAAATCATCTTAACTATTTTTTCAATTAGTTTATTTGTTTCTAAAACGTTAATCTTTAAGATTTCTCTACATGTTTTTGTAGAAGTCCTTTTAATAAAATAAATCTTTTGCAAATATTTTCTTCCAGTCTGTGGCTCAACTGTATCTTGACATTGTCTTTCACAGAGCTTTAAAACAATAGAAGTTCATCTCTTCAACTCTTTCTTCATTCAGTTATTCCTTGACATTGTTTATATGATATGATCTCTATACATGAAGATATTTCAGTTTTCCCTTAAGTTATTTTTTGTATGTGATTTATGTTTTCTGTTTCTTTAGAGTCAGGGATTATACTTCTCAGGCCTTCAATCCTGTTAAAATTATCAAGGCTTCTTTATTGTCCTACTGGATTATATATCCTGGGAAATCTTCTTGTGAACTTGAGAAAACTGTAAATATTTAGTAGAAATACTTCAAATCATTTATAGAATCATGTTATGTTTAAAGGGTTGTTATTGTCTTACATTTCTTTTTCATTTTTCTATCTGGTCGTTTTAAATGTCACTGATATTCCTATGTAGCTTTCATTCCTTTCTTTATTCCTAAGTTGCTGTCTTGCTTTTGTTCAGTGCTATGTTGTCAATGTTATGTTTGTAATTGGTAATGTCTTTCTGATAGATTTTGTCGGTTATTATAAAATCTTTTGTCTCAGTCATAATTTCGTCTCTTTTTACTTCTTATTTTATTTTCTTTATATGTATGTGTGTTTGTATGTCTGAATTTATGGTTTTCGAGTCTGAGTGCTGGATAGCAGGCATTGTGAGCTGGTATGTCCAGTTGCTCTGCTATGTCCAGATGTTTTCTTGTAGTCATCATCTGCCTCTGGCTGTTACACTCCTTCCATCCCCTCTTCTGCATTGATTTGGGTTCCTGAGCTTTGGAAGGAGAGAGCGAGGTATGTAGGTTCCACTTAGGGTTCAGCATTCTGCAGAATCTTATTCCCTGCACCTTGGTCAATTGTCGTTCTCTGTTTTTATGATACTCTATTAGAAGCTTCTCAGAAGAGGACTGAAAGATGTATTGATTTACAGGAGTATCAATTTGTCATTAGGAGTTGGCTTAATACTATGTGTATTTAGCAAATTGATAGTGCCGGGTTCTGTCCTAAGGCTTAGAATCTGTGTAGTCTTATGAATGTTATTGAAGCAACAATGATGCCCAGGTATGGGTTTCATCTTGCTGAGTAGAACTTTAAACCAAAAAGATAATTGTGGGTTTCTCCCATGATGTTTATGGCACTATTACAGTAGTGGGTGTAGTGTGACAGGATAGTCACATATAACTAATAATTACTTTCCCCTTCTGGTAGTGTGTTTAGCACCTTTCAGCACTGTGAAAACTAGCCAGTAGGAATGAAGCTTCTAAATCTGTACAAGCTTGATTTCTCCATGATCTGTGGCTCAAGAATTAATCATAATCACCAATATAATCCTGTTATCAAGTTCTATAGAGCAGGCAAGAGAAAGAGTAATGGCTTATAATGTTTAGGGACTATAGAACTTCCCAATGAAAGTCTCTTCACATGGCCTTTGTGTTAGTTTGAGTAACAGTGGCTCTCACATGCTCATATATATGAATGTTTATCCATTAAGGCTTAGCACTATTTGAGAAGGGTGAGCTGTGAGGTTCAAAAATCTAAACCTAATTCAATCTCTTTCTGCTGCTAGATATAGGACTTTCAGCTACTTTCCAAGTACCATTTTTTGCTTGTATGCCACCTTTCTCCCTGGCATGAGGATAATGGACTCAAGCTCTGAAAGTGCAAGCAAACTCATTTAAATGCTTTCTTTCATAAAAGCTGTCATGGTCATGGAGTCTCTCCACAGCAGTAGCATAAAGACTAAGACAGAATCATTATCAGCGAGTGGGGCATTGCTGTGACAGGCTGGACCATGCTGCTTATTGGTGGAATGTGGAATTTTGGGATTTTGTGTTAGGAAAGCAGTTGAATGCTGTAAGCTGGGCTTGATGGACCATCTTAATAGGAGAATGGAAGACACTGCTGAGGGTGATTTGAGCTGTGGGAGTCCAGTTCAGAAAATTTCAGAGGGGAAGAATATTACTAGGTGGCCTAGAGACTGTTCTTGTCTTATTTTGGCAAAGAATGTGGCTACTTTCTGCCTTTGTCCTAAAATTTTGCTGAGGCTAATTTGAAGAGTTTTGGATTAATGTCATTGGCAGAGGAGATTTCAATATAATATCATATTGACTGTGTCATTTGGTTATTAGTTGTTATGCAGATCTATAATGAAAAGGAGCAAGCTAAACAAGGAGAAATAGAAAGTGTACAGTTAGAGGAGAAAAGGAAGTATAGTGGATTTATGTCCAGTGCTCAAAGAGATAAAAAGTTTGAAGAAAAGTCTGATGCTAAGTGGAATCAAGGTAATAGTGAGATCAGTACAGGACCCTATACTACTAAGTTTAAAACATGTGAAAAGGAATTAAAGTAAAGCATAAGAAGTGAAGAAAATGATCAACAGCAATCTGATGATGATGTAATTGGAGGAGGGGAACGAAGTTCCACCGTAAGAAGCAGAACTTGAAAGCCACATGGTTTTGGCTTTAGAGTCAAGGATAGAAGAAAGGGGTTGTGGAATCTTCCCTCATGACTAAGGAAAGCCATAGAAAGCCAGTCATGTGTTAGGCATGTACTTGCATAGAAGTCCAGAGAGCAACTTGTGAAGCTGTGACAGTGATGTCTAGATTGTGGTGAAGACCACAAAATGTTAGAGATGGCAGAACCATGGGCTTCTTGGTGAGGAGAACTACTAACAGGGAGTGAAACCATCCCAAGAAAAAGAAGCGTGTTTCAGTCAACAAAGCTGAAATGAGTTGCAGATCTGAAGAATGTTTTGACTTCAGACATGGAGATGCCAAATTTGGAGTTTGCCCTGTTGGTTTTCAATCCTGCTTTGGTCCACTATTGCTTCACTCAGCTTCCCTTTTCCTCTTATGGAATGGTAATGTATATTCTTTTCCATTGTACATTGGAAGTATGTGACCTGCTTTATTTTGATTTCATGAGGGTTTATGATTAAGAGAATGCTATGAGTCTCAGAGACTTTGAGCTTTGTACTTTTAAACAGTGTTTAGGTTGTGATGGACTATGGGAACTTTTGAAGTTTTCCTGAAAGTGCTTTTCTGTTATGATACGGCTATATGTTTATGGGGGTGAGGGCATAGAATGTCGTCGTTTGGATAGGAATGGCCCCCATAGGCTCATATATTTGAAAGCTTCAGCATAGGGAGTGGCATTACTTGAGAAAAATGATCAAGAAGTGTGGCTTTGTTGGAGTTGTTGTGGGCTTGTTGGAGGAAGTGTGTCACTGGGGGTGTAATTTGTGATTCTAAACGTCCAAGCCAGGCCCAGTGTTGTTTTCTCTTCCTGCTGCCTGTGGATTTACATGTAGAACTCTCAACTACTTCTCCAGCAACATGTCTGTCTGTGTGCTGCCATTGCTTTCTGCCATGACAATAGACCAATAAAAATCTGAAATTGTAAGCAATTCTAAATAAATGCTTTATTTTATAAAAGTTAGTATGGTCATGAGATCTCTTCATAGCAATAGAACATAGACTAAGACAGTCCCTTAGCAGTTTTCTTCTCTTTTTTAAAGATTTATTTTTCATATAGTGTCTGCCTGCATCTACAGCTGCACGCCAGAAAAGGGCACCAGATCTCATTCTAGATGGTTGTGAGCCACCATGTGGGAGCTGGGAATTGACCTCAGGTCCTCTGAAAGAGCAGCCAGTGCTCTTAACCTCTGAGCCATCTCTGATGCCCCCCTTAGCAGTTTTCTGATATTTATAGCTATCCCAAATGAAACATATATCTTAAGATACAAAGCTAACATCTACAGATGAGATAAAATACGTGGCCTTTGTCTATCTGAGTCAGAGTTATCTTATTCAGAATGAATGTTTCTTTTTCCATGTATTTACCTGTGAATTTCATAATTTCACTTTAAATTTATTACAGACTTTATTATAAAAATATTGGAAATAAAGACTATTTACCTCACTGAATTTCTATATAGTTAGTGTAGTCATTTAGAACTGAAACTGTGGAGTTTTGCAGTGGATTTCATGCTTTCACTGTCAAATATTTTATGCAATTATTTATCAATATCATTTATCTTTTTTGGTTATAGTTAAATAGTATCCCATTGTGTAAATATACCTCATTTTATTATTCATCACTTAGGCTGTTTCCATTTTCTGGCTACTATGACTAGAGAATCAATAAACTTGGCTGAACAAGTATAGGTATCTGTAGATGGGGTTATGGAATCCTTTTGGTATATATGTGAGAGAGGTATATAGCACCACACCATGGTACATGCGTGTAATCCCAGCACTCAAAAGGCAGAAGCAAGCAGATTTCTGGAGGATTCCAGCCTCATCAACATAATGAGTTCTAGGACAGCCAAGGCTACATAGAGAAATCCTGTCTCAAAAAAAGGAGAGAGGAGGAGTAATATAGCTGGATCATATGGTATATCTATATTTACACTTTTGAAAAACATCTATAATAATTTCCATAGTGTCTATACCAGTTTGTACTCCCATCAGCAGTGAATAAGTGTGACTTTTTCTCCACGTTTAGGCCATTATTTATATTTTTAGTTTTTCCATTCTGATTGCAGTGAGATGAAATTTAAAAGCAGTTTTAATTTTAAATTTCCTGATGGGTAAGGATCTTGAAACAATTTTAAATGTTTTTCAACTGTTTGTATTTCACCTTTTGAGAGGTCTACTTGGTTCTAAGCACTATTAAAATGTGGATTGTTTGGTTTTTGGATGTTTAATATTTTTACATCTTTAGGGAGCCCCAGTCTTCAGAGAGGACTAAGGTGAGTGCGCTTAGTCAGATTAAAATGTCAGGAGACCAAGCACTATCCTTTAATTCACACACAGAATTCTATAGATCTAGTATAACAATGAGCATCTGAGCAAAGCTGACCAAAGAAAAGCTTTTGAGAAAAGAGAACAACCTTCGGTTGCTGAGGGACAGAGAGAAGGAGGAGAGAGGGAGCCCCATCTCATTGTCCTTCTGGACCCTGGTTTGTAAAAGGGACAGTCCTAGGATCTCTGTGGGGCACCTGTCTCTCTCTGGGTCTCTTGAAGTGACCACATGGAGCCAGAATAACTACACCTTTTTTACCTAATCGGATTTTATAGGGTTTTCTTCCTGGAAACAGGAGGGAGTTGTTTCCTTTTATCCCCATGCAAATGAAACTGACTTTTCTGGAAAGAAAAAATACTCAGATTTCTGCCCAGAAAAATCCCAGAGTTCAATTCCCAGGAACCACATGACAGCTTACAACCATCTGTAATGCGACATGGTGTCCTCTTCTGGAACGTAGGCATACATGCAGCCAGAATATTGTATATATAATAAATAAATTATATATATATGTAAATATACATAAATATATTTTACATATATTAAAGTTTAAAAAATAGTATCAATTGACATGTGTGGTGGCGCAGGCCTTTAATGCCAGCACTCAGGAGGCAGACGCCTGCGAGTTCGAGGCCAGCCTGGTCTACAAAGCAAGTCTAAGACATTCTTGAAAATCCAAAATGAATAATAATAATAATAGTAATAATGATAATAATTGTGACAACACAGTAAGAAACTACTTAGCATGCTTTTAAAAAAACTAAAAATTCAACTAATAGTAAAAAGGAATGTTCTTTTGAAAAGATTGCTTTTTAAATGTAAAAAAAAATTAAGTTTTAATTTTCATGACATAAAATTGTGAGACAAGTGCAAAAATTCCACAAATTAAGATATTAACACAATTTCCTGAAGGTATGCAAACTTTTTATGTCATCTTAAGTAAATGTTTATACCCACCCCCAAAAACCAAATTGAGCTTTTATACTATAAGAGCACTCCTATATCATAATGTAATGGCGCTGAGCATGGTGGTGCATGTCTGTAATTCCAACATTCTGGAAGGCAGTGACTGGTGTATTTCTGTCAGTTAAAGGCCAGCCTGATCTACAAAGCAAGTCCAGGACAGCCAAGGCTACAGAGAGACACCCTGTAAGATAAAAGAAAAAAAAAACATACAAATAAATAATAAACCAAAAAGCCTAACAGAAAACATGGCATACTTTACTATTACTGATGTATTTACAAAAGAACATCAACTCTCTCTAAATACAATGACTGACCAACCTACCACTACCTAGAAAATACTTTAGGTCTCCTACGTGCTATACACTGACCTAGAAAAAGTATCAAATAACTACTAATTTTATTTCTTTTTAAATTTAATAAAATTAATGTTATTAATTAATTCAGAATCTTTTAACTTTTCTACTGTTAATGATTCAGCTAATAGTATAATACTGAATGGTATATTCATTCAGTCCTTTGTGAAAAAATACCTACCCAATCAAAAATAGGAGACTACTGTAAAGATGTTCAAAACCCTTCAATTTTCCCACTCCTGCTATTACTTAAGATCAGCAAGGGATAGGATTATAGGAAGTGTGCAGCCGAACTGGGAATGTGCTTTATTATCCTCTGGAGAACAAGTGTACACAGATGTGCCACCAGCCTCAGGGGAACCTGAGCCCAGCACTCGCTTGCCACCTGGCTGGAGGAGGCTCCCATATGGATGCTGGGCAAAAGGTAGGCTGCCATGTGTGCACTGTTGAGGCCTCCAGTTTCACAGGCCTTCATGCCCATGTATCCAGTACGATGCCTTCTGGCCAGACACTCCTCAGGCTGTTTCTCTTGCGATTCACGCCAAATAACAACACTGCCCTGGACTCCTACCCACTAGGTACACACAGCAAGGGTGCATATGACCGTGGTGGCACCTCACAGACCTGTTGAAGGGTTCTGGGATATCACACTTTACCTGACAGATTAGGTTCTTGAGCTCCACCTGGAGCACAGCTCCAAGAGAGTCAGAGACAGAGAGAGACTGAGACAGAGAGAGGGGTTTGGCAGACAGATAGACAGACAGACAGAGTGCGAGAAAGCTCATATTATACTCAGAATTAAGTGTACAGAAAGCCTCATTTCAATCTAGACCACAGGGTAGGAGCATCAGAAACCAACCACAAGTTTAGCCATGCCCCCAGACAGACCCAGCAGCTCTGTGCCTAAGCCTGCCCACTCTGCTGACCAAGATATCTACCAGGCTTCTCCTGGATGAGCTGATGCCATGAGGCAAAGGGCCCCCTGTCTCATGGGTGGGTCCTGAGCTCAGCACTGGCTCCACACCTAGCAGGAGGAGGCTACTGGGTAGATGCTGTGCAAATGGCACGTTGCTGTGTGCACTGGTGAGGCCTCCAGTTTTCCAGGCCTTCACGTCTGTGTACCCAGGTTGATGCCTCATTTGGATTCTGAAGGGAGGATCAACATCAGCAGATGTCTTCTGAAGGCCACAGACATCTCCCATCCTGCTGCAGAATCAGGCCAACCACGGCCCTGATGTGAGGACAAAGACATGTCAAAAGAAAAGGAGTTCTATCCAAATCTGCCCACTGTTCTCCCATGCCCTGGCTTGGGACCCCAAACCTAACCACCTACTAGCTAGCGCCAGGCAACCATTCTGAGTTTCCAGAGGGTCTGTCACAATTTCTCTCCTCTCCTCATGCCTCCACCCCACCCACAGCCCCAGACCACTGGGCATAGCTCAGGAGACTTCAGACTCTTTCTTTCCTCCAGTGTCCCAAAGTGGTTGTCAGATATGGGCCTTTCTTTTTGCGTACTCCTCGGACACCCACCTACCTCCGTGTGGGCAGGGCTGTGTAGAAATGCAGCTACAGCTCTCTCAGGAGATTCAAATGGACCAAACAGAACCTAGAAAGTAGGCAGGTGGAGCAATTTTCACTTGTCCCACCAGGATTAGCACAACACATTCCCATTTCTAAGCTCTTCTGCCACTTCTCATTTTTCCCACTAGAGGTTTTCTTATTTTATGTGTGAAAACCCCATCTTCATGTTTACCTCCGTGCTGGGAGAGGACATCAGAATGCAGTATGGAAGACTGTCAGCCACTGAGGTTTGCTGGGAATTGACCTCAACATCTCTCGAAGAGCAGACAGCGCTCCTATCCACAAAACCATCTTTCCAGTACATTTTAACAAAAGTCCCAGACTCCAAACAAAAAACTACACCAGGAACTATCATCCTTTCTCTCTAGGGCCTACACTCATAGCACAGACAACTATTTCTCCCTAAAGAAAATGTTTCTGGTCTACAGCCTGCATACAAAAACACCCACAAACACATACACAGATCATCTACTGATACTTGTTTTCTCTCTCTCTCTCTCTCTCTCTCTCTCTCTCTCTCTCTCTCTCTCTCTCCCTCCCTCCCTTCCTCACTTTCCCTCCACTTGTATTTCTTTCTGTTTCAAATTTCTATTTATCTATTTCTAGCTCCTCCTCTCTCCACCTCTCCCTCTCCATCTGTGTTCTACACAATTCCAGCCAGAGTATCCAGGGCATATAGGTCCGTGTGGAGACCAAGTGATATATAGAACTTGATCACTGGGCAAATGCTTGTCACTTTTCAACAGGAAGTATTCCTTCCAGTAGCACTGAGAGTCTCTAGGGGCCCAGCTGCACACAGACAACATCTTCCAGGATGGTTCCTAGAAGATAAGTCTCCCAGTCTCCTTGGGACAGCCTTGCCACTGCCATTGCTTCCCAACTATCTCACTCTTGGAAGCGTACTGGAGAGCATCCACTCTGATGCTCCAAAGAGAGTCCCATTGGGATTGGGCCTACTCTGAGTTCTTAAAAGTGCCAGGCCTGCCACCTTCCATGTGGATGATACTCACATGGTTCCAATCACCAAATTTTTGGACCTTCACCAGCTCAATCCAGGGAACCCGGAAAACTGAATATCTTTTGCTCAGGCAAAAGGATATGAAGTCCTAAAGGGCTTCCTCTACAAGCCATCCTGTCTTTCCGAAGATCAATTCTGACCTAAACACCAAAATAATTGCTACACACTGCGTCCTCTATTGACTTGCCTCTGGTCTCTCACATCCTAGCTTCCCATCCAGGAGACCCACAGAGAATCAACACACACACAAAAACACACACACATTGCAATCTTCTAGGGTCCACATTGTGGCACCAGTGACGTCTCTGTTTTTCCACATGAGATCACTGGAAAGGGCAGAGCAGGACAGTATAAGGGGCCTTGCACCCCAGTGACTCTATTCTCCCTGTTAGGCCAGGTGATCTAGTCAGTCAGGATTATACACAAGTATGTTACTCTCAGGGATTCTGGGCATCACTGTGAAGAGGCTTCATAGTGTACCTGGCCTGGATGGAAGCTGACTGTCTGTTCTCTTTGGGGAATCCTTCAGACCACACCATCCTCTGGCTGCTTCTCTTGAGATTCACCCCAAATCACAACACTGCTTTGGGCTCCTACACACTAGGTACATAGAGCAAGGTTGCATATGACCATGATGGTGCCTTACAGACCTTTTGAAGGGTTCTGGGATATCACTCTGTTCCTGCCAGATCGGGTTCCTGAGCTACACCTGGAGAACAGCTTCAAGAGCGACAGACAGACAGACACACAAACACACACACACACACACACACAGAGAGAGAGAGAGAGAGAGAGAGAGAGAGAGAGAGAGAGAGAGAGAGAGAGAAAGAGAGAAAGTCAGAGAGAGACAGAGAGAAAGAGAGAGAATATGAATGAATATGATAAGGACAGGAGGAGGGGAGAGAGAGAGACAGAAAGAGACAAAGAGAGAGAGAATGAGAGCAAGCAGGCTACCCTCAGAGAATTGTAAAGAAAGCCAACTGTTTGTTGGAGGTGGCATGCTGTGCCTGCATGTGTCTCTACTTCACCAAAGTGGCCTTCTGTCTCAAACTCCAGATGCAGGTGCTCAGCCTGCACTAACATTGGCAGCCCCACAAGAGCTGTGCCTACTGGCGGCAGCGGTGTCGACATAATCCAGGGGCCAGAAAGGGCTTGGCTGGACACACAGAGATGGGTGGCCTCGCTGGGAAAATCCGCAAAGGGTGGGGTAACAGCTTTATTTGGTGCTATGGGCGCTTTTCCAGCAGGTATGTTGCTGATTCTAGTCCAGATGGCACAGTTTCAGGTCGGCGAGGGGCTGTCTTGGGGACCAAGCCGCGGTGCTGATTAAGATCCACCGTGATTACTCCATGGATCTGAATGTCAACACGGAGGTCGTGGCGTCCTGCTGTTCCTCAAGGTCCTGACAGTCGCTGCTGTGCTCTACTACAAGGGAGACTACTGGCGCCATGAGACGCACCTGGCCAGAGCGGCGGGAGGAAATGGATTTCCTGGAGCGGCTGTGCGAGAGGCAGGACTTCCGGTGCCATTTGCTGCAGCGGTTCCATCTCCTTGGCTGTGGCGATTTCGGTTCCGGTTATGGTTGTGGCAGCGACTCCGTGGGTAACGACCTCATCGCGGCTAGGAGGAAGCAACTTTGTGGCGGAGGTGGTGGAGGCGGTGGGAGGTAGGGGACTCACCTGGGAAGCTTTGGGAGGGTCAGGACATCAGGTGCCATTCTTTGCAGCGGTTTTGATCTCCTTGGCGGTAGCGCTCCCCATTCTGTTCCCAAATGTCTGCTGAGATGCAGTTTCCTGGCTGCTGGCCTGGGACATTCACCAGTCAACAGCGCAGTGGAGGGAACAGCAGCCTGGCAGCCCTGGACAGTCCCAGGTCAGAGGGGCTGCAGGGTGGGAAACAGAGGGAAAGGAGCAGGGGTGGGTTTTTGTCAGCTGCTGTTAAGGATGCTACACTCACAGTTTGGATGTGGATATCTCTGTTGAGAAGACTGGGGTTCATATGAGCTGGGATTTATTGTGATCTTTCTTTTTAATTCTACAGTTGCCAGACTGTTATCCTATAATAATGTCCTAGAGCATTTGGGAGTATATGTAGTTTGCCCTGGTTGTACAATACTTTCAAGTCTCTTTGGCTTCAGATCCACCCATACCTTCTTAAATACCCTTTCAACCATTTGCCTGTTAAAGAGAGTGGCCTGGGGAGTAGGCATCCCCAGAGAGGTTTTTGGGTATTAGCCATATGAGGAACCAGTGCAGATTTCATTGACTCAGTAAATATACTTTATAAAGCAGAATAGTCATTCTTGTAAACATCAACAGCTACTGTTCACCGTTGTACTCCTTACTAACTTTCCATCTGAGCTGTCGTCACTCTTGGATGTAAATACAGCATTCAGAAAGGTGACTCAAAAGCTTAGTTATTAACATTTATATGTTAGGTTGGATGAAAACTGAGATACAATTGATCCAGGGTATAGTTGACCAGGTTTATTGTAGGCTGTGTTAATCATGAGATTCGTGGTAGAAAAACCACTTCCACCATTTCGGCAAGCATTACTATATATATCAAATACTGACCAGGGGTTTTTAAATAAAACCCCGAGGGCCACCGTACTCTCCCATGATGCTTTGTTATTTTCCAAAAAGTACAACTCCCACCATCCCAGTAAATTAATCTGGTTCTTGGGCAGGTGGTGCTTACAGGCTAACTTAGAGCTTTACAGTATCAGAGTGCAAACAACCAGATGTATCTGGAAGAATCCAGGCTGATCCTGTCCATAAGAGGATAGGTCTGGGGCAATGGAGTGGGAGAGAGGGCAAGAGTGAGTTGAGTTCAAAGAGAGGGACCAAGTAGCAAGAAAGCACATAGACAAAGATGTCCACTTATCACTGTGTAAATAGGCAGCTCAGCCATTTTCCCTGAGTTTCATTGATACCTACCTAACAAAGTCCAGCCCAGCCCAGTATGCATGCTGTGAGGAGATGATGTCAGGCCACGCAATTTTTATAGATAGAAAACTCAGTATAGATTAAAAAAAAATTAGGCAATTCAGACTTGAGTCCCACAAATAATTGAGGTTTTATGGACACAAGGGCACTGTGACTGGGGTCAGGTATCAAGGATTATGCTTTTCTTGCCATCTAGGGGATTTAACAAGCCTAACGAATGTGCCCCAGATGCCTTGGCACATTTGGCCATGCTAAAGAGGGTGATATGAATAAGATAGAGAGTCAAGGCAATAACAGGCTCGTGGCATTTGTGAGTGGTGAGCTAGAATGATTTGTCAGGATCACAGAAGAAGCTGTAAGTGGCAGTTGTGAGCTAATCCAAGGGAGATCCCACAGCCAGCAATCTCCAAACCAGCCAGGTTGGGTGACATTAAGGAGCCAGTAGGCTGAGATCAGAGGGATGTCCAAGAGGCTATGGCCTTGGAGGAGTGTTCAGTTTTCGCTTTTACTTCCAGTATCTCTAGGCATTGTGTAATTAGGATATGTTTTTTCTGGGTATTAATTGTGGTCATTGTATATATCATGTGCAATTGAGAGTAAGGTTTACCAGCAGTGCCTGGTTTCCACCTGAGATTCCATGGGTTCTGGTGTAGATGTATAGGGCCCAATATCATAAGTTGAAGAGGCAACACGGTGAGGTTGCATGTATTGGGGATGGTATTGGCAAGACTGCTATGAGCAGCCTCCATATCTCTCTGGCCATTCATTACAATAACTTTTTGTCTGGTCATAGAGGAAACTGTCAGAAAAGGCATTAAAAGGAAGGCCAGAAAAATGTGTCATTGGTTCAAGAAACTCACTGTGCTCCTGCATGTGAGGCCACACTTTTGTTTTTTACTTTATGATTTGATAAAATTGATCTCTGTTACTGTGGAATTCTTGCAGCCATGGGAATGCCTTGTCCATGATTTCAGGGGCTTTTTTCCCTAGAGACTTCCTGTGGTAGCCATGCAGCAGTCTGGATTCTGTGGGTCAGAATAGTTTTTTTGTAGTTTCCCTCGCTCCTTAGGCTCCCTGGGAAACAACTCTGCATGTGTGTGAAGTGTGTGTGATGATTTTCATATCTCATAGACTAAAGTGAAATCCTCAGAGAAATCGTGATATTTTTCATGATACTTGCTCTTTTTTTCATGTTTAAACTTTGGTAGGTTTTAACAAATTTCAGTTTGATGTAGGCTCAATTTTCTTAACCAATGTATTTTATTAAGAACTTAGTGACCGATCCTATATCACTAATAACCCGACTAACAAAAACAATAGGAAATGAGGATTCATGGACAAAATAACAAAACTTTAAAGATATTAGTTGCGAGGAATGGTTTTTCTGAGGAGTGATTCGCAGGATTTCTACTTCTGGAACCTGGGGTAACCAGAAACCAGAACCTCAGCAGGAGCCAGAGCCGGAAGCCTTCCCTCAAGCGATTTTCTCTAGGAGGGTCTTGAGGTACACTGATGAAAAGCCATAGCCTGGTGCTGCTTTCAGTCATGTCTACAATCTCAAAAGTTTGAGTTCAAATATTCTCATGCCAAGAAAGACCAAATCAGGTGAATGAAGATAATAGAAGTTATCTGTAAATTTATAAATGCATTTCATTACAGCATAGTTCTACCTTTCTGACTTTGTGAGGTAAATTTTAATTTAATATTTAACATTTTAATTTAGTACTATAATTTATTTACTAATTTATTTATTTATTCAGCTTACATCTCAATTATTTTCCGCTTCCTAATATTCTAGTTTCAATTTTAATATTGTAATTTGATATTTTAATTTTTTATTTTAATATTTTAATATATTTATTTTAGTACTGTAATTTAACATTTTAAGTTTTTTTTCATTTCTGAAACATGCACAGTAATATTTTAGATAATCATTGCAGTTGATGATCATTCATAACTCCCCAATGTTCGAGAAATGTACCAACCCCAAAAAGCCAAATGCTGTACTGTTTGAACTCCTGTATGAGAAATTCTTAGACCAGTGTAGAAATCTATGTGCAAAGACCATAATTAATGTTTGGAGAGATGACACATAAGAATTTGGCAATGACATGTACTTTCACATTTTATTGATCCCTAATCACTATGTGATTCATAGCCTACCTCATTCAGGACCACCAAAATCATGTATGACAACACCACCTTTTGGCTATGACATTAGAATTTAAAGTTTAGCTGAATTAAAATTTGTTGCAATAAAAACCCACAAATGTACATTAAGTCTCTAGTGGTACACACACACACACACACACACACACACAAAGAGAGAGAGAGAGAGAGAGAGAGAGAGAGAGAGAGAGAGAGAGAGAGAGAGAGAGAGAGATTACTCCTTGAAATTCAGAAACTGCAATATTTTAAGAATTTATGAGTGAAGAAATGTGACTTTTGGATTAAATAAAAATAAAAGTATATGGTGACATCATCTTTTATTTTGAAGAAATCACATTGATGACCTCTTAAAATTCTCTGGGATTTCACCTGAAACACAAATGTAAAGAGGAAGGGAAATTCATCGTAAGTAAAATTAATGGAGGCACAGTGTGCAGAAAGTTATGAGAAGACAACTTTATCTGAATAATTAATAGAATTTATTCTGTTAAATTTAATTTAATGGGGTAAGTTATTAAGATTAGGTATTGCCTTGTGTTTTATCAAGTTTTTTAACCTTAAGGTATTTAAAAATAGATTGAACACCATGGGATATTTTTTTATAGGAAAAGCATTCCACCAAGCACATTTTTTTAAAAAAGCAATTTGGAGGTTTTAATTATACTACTGAAAAATTGTAAAATTATAAAATACAAGATGCTTGTTTGCTTGTCCAGACTTGCTTGCCTCTCCCAGTTCTCATTATTGCTAAATTCAGAAGTTCCACCCTAGTTCAGAGAATAGTTACATGTAAGTTTCCAAATATCAGATGTCCCCATACGGCTTTCAGTAACCACTCTTGAGACCCACACCCAAGTCCCCACAAGGAGCTACCCAATGCCAGATGTCCTAATTTCCATATGGTCTAACTTGATAAGCAACCCACCTGCTTTGTGGTTTTAGCCTTTGAAACTAGCCTATAACAGCTACTTGGGGTCCTTCACCTCCCGAGTGCTGAGGGACCCTGACACATCCACAATTGATACTTCTAATGTGTCAGTAATAAATTTTACATATACTTCCAGCCTGTGTGACTTGAGTGGTCTCTAGCGGTGAACTCCTTCCTGAATTGGACTCCAGGGTCCAACACTACTTACATTTAGGTATGTATTTGAGAAATATTCAATTCTGTAAGGATTGGCAAGCTACATTTTTTTCTTCAACATTTTCCTAATATTTGAGTTGTTAGTAAAATCATAACATCTTCACAGGAAGATTGCCTAATGTACGTAATGTGACATTCCTTTATACAAAAGGACGCAGCTTATATTTTATCCACAGAATAAAATTTGGTTAGTCCATGTTTATTCTGAAAGAACTTCCCTCTTATTAACTCATTTCATGAATGCACACCAATTGATGCACTTGATATTATGAAAATTTAGACAGAATATGCAACATGTTGATTTTCATATCAGATATTTTCTCTAACACTCTCAGTCCTGTTGAAACATTTTAATATATAAGATATGAAAGCTTAGTGTTAAAAGAAATGCCATTATCAAATATACACTGATCATCTGCATTGGTGTATAGTTTAAAAATTAATCTCATACTGTTTAAATTTCTCTTTTTAAATTTTTCCAAACAGAATTTTTCTGTTTAACAGGCCTGGCTGTCTTAGACTCGCTTTGTAGACCAGACTGGCCTCAAACTCTAAGAGATTCACCTATCTCTACCTCCCGAATGCTGGAATTAAAGGCTTATGCCACCATGCCCATCAAAAACAATTCCTTTTTAATGTCTTTTTTATAATAATTTATTCATAATACATCCCGATTGATTGTTATCCCCTTTTTTGTATCTTCCCTTTCTCACCCAGAGGCAGTCCCCACTCTCCCCACACCATGGAGAATGTGCTGTCCATTGACTAGGGCAAAAACATTTCTTAATACAAACATTTGTAACAATTGTATTTCAAAACTGTAAGCAGCCATAAATCTATCAATAGTAAAATATTCCTCAGAGAAATTTGGTTGCTGTTCGTCTGTGGCCAATCTGGTCGACAAAGTGAGAGTCAAGAAGAGTACAATGTACACAAAGAAAGCCTGTATCATAAAAAGGGGAGCTAAAGGGAGGAAGAAAGAAAGAAAAAAGAAGCATCCATACAAATCTTAAACCATATTATTTTTATGTCTAAACCTTGAGCAAAATGCAATAATATGAATAATTGAAGGAGTCTTCAGGTGTAATGGTAGAAATAATATTTTAAAATGCTGAATATTTTATATATCCATGAGTATATATCTTTCTTAAATACAAAACAAGCAAACAAACCAAATATGATACTAAAAATTTATATTTGGAAAATATTTGATTGCCATGTATAAGATGCTTGATGTCTAGTGTCAATCTGTGTGCCTGTTGAACAATATATAAAGGAACCTTATAATAGTGTGAATGTTCTACTCTTTACTGTATAATGATTTATATCTTCTTCTTTTGGTTGTACGTGACCGGTCCTCATAAGCTAATTTGCTGTAAAATTCATATCGGATGTGGCAGAGATGGTAGGTTGTTGTACATTTTTTACGTGTTATATTTAATTTTTATTGAATGAACAAATAGAAAAATAACAAGTAAATATTTTTTGAGTTTAAAACATTAACTGATACATAATGCAATGTAGAGTCTTTTGTCAGGTCATAACATATTTGAAACTATGTTGTAAGATATAATTATGAATTATATAATACAGAGAAGAGATTTTGTTGTAATTGTCTGAGGGAAACTCAGGCCATTCTTCAGGCCATGTGCACCTAGGCTTGCAGCACCTCCCTCCCTCACCCACTGGAGCTACTCCTCCACCCAATGGCCTCTCAGGAACCCAGCCATCCTGCCGTGCTGCATGGGTGGTTGCCTAAGCTTGCGTCCCCAAAGGCCTCCTAATTTCCCGTCTCTGCGACCACAGGAACCACGAAGCCACCACCTACATGAGCTATTTGGACCCTGCGCAGCCCTCTTACTGCCACTCCAGCAGGTGGTTCCGGTCTTCCGCAGTCCTTCACCAACTCTTCTCCTTGGCTTCTGCTTCTGATGCACCGCACCCCTTGGGAAAGAAGTCCCCTCCTAACTCTGCTGTTGCCTTCAAGGCTCGGAAGCTATGTCTCGGCTGCAGCTGGGGCTCGCATGGTCCACGCTCTTTCTCCCTCCGAGTACTTTGCAAGAATATTTCTCAGCAGCCGGAGCCGCAGGTACGTGGGATTCGGCCTCGGTTCCCACCGGAGGGACAGTGAGGGACTGCATGCCGCCCTACCCCAACCAGAGAAAGTCACAAAAGCGCGGTTCTGAGATGAGCCTTGCATAGCATGGGAGGCGGTGGGGTAGCCAGCCTCAGGGTGTCAGTAGGTATGGAGGAGCAGGTGGGACAAAAAGTTATTCAGCTGTCTTCCCCGCCCACTCCCTGTGCCAGGTTTTTCACTTGAGAGCGGTGGACAAGAGTTGTAGCCAAAAGCTTCTGCGACCATGCAAACCGAATCGCTACGCACCCCAATATGTGTGTGTGTGAATGGAACTAGATGGAAGTTAAGCTGTAGCTCCAAAAATATACAAGAGACTACCTAAAAATCATAATTCTATATTGAGAGCCTGTCTTGAAACCTAGGGTTTCCTTGCACTAGTTTATACCCCTCAAATTGCAAAGAAGTCAAAGCCTATTTAGTGAGATTATCATTAAGATCAGAATACACTTACTTGTAATAATAGTAACCTGGGGGCTTCTAGCGCTCACTACAGAGCAAGGATATACAGGTGGATAAGAGAGATGTCGTGTGCAAGTGAAAATACTTGCACTTCATTCATTTACAAGAACCCACAGAAACTGAGAAGTGCAGATTAGAGAAGGGAGGTTTAGCTGAACCTGTGTGGTGTTTGTATGTGTCTGTGTGTGAGAGAGAGAATGGGGGGGGAGGATGGATTGATTGATTTGGGGGATACCTGTAAGTTGATGCAATTACAGAAAGCACTTGGTCTTGATCCCTGTGAACTTTAACTTATAAAAAGTGAAAGTGACAGGCACAGAGATCAGAGATACTTAATGCCATTTCAGTTTTTTTTTCACTTTGTATTTGGGGGGATGCACCGAGGACCATTCCCACTTATCAGTTTGTTGGAATTACTTTTTTATGGATTTATTTTTATGTATATGAGTGCTGCCTTCACAAAGACACCAGAAAAGGTAATCAGATCCCATGATAGATGGTTGTGAGACACCATGTGGTTGCTGGGAATTGAACTCAAGACCTCTGGAAGAGCAGACAGTGCTCTTAATCTTACATTTCAACAAGGCCTCTCAGACTGGATGTAGTGGTGTATGCCAGTGTTCTCAGGACTCAGGAGGCTGGGACAGCAGGATTGAGAGTTTGACTCTTGTCTTGACTACACACTGGGATCCTGTCTCAAAGTGTAGACCCACATTAATTGATGGCTTTTAAACTTATGCAGTTCTTTTTTAGATCAAGCTGACTGGTTTGTAGTATGGATAGATAGTAACTACTGTTGTGGGGATATTTGTTTATTGGTTGGTTGATTGGTTGGTTTTTCAAGACAGGGTGTGTTAGCCTTGGCTGTCCTGTACTTTCTTTATAGACCAGGCTGGCCTCAAACTTACAGAGATCCACCTGCCTCTGCTTCTTGAGAGCTGGGATTAAAGGCATGCACCACCAAGCCCGGTCCAACTGTTGTTTTAAAAGGGGATTAAACTGATTGTTCATGAGTAAAAAATTATGTAATTGAGTTCCCCTGGCCAAGTTCTTTCCTGACTCTAGTGATGTCATAGTAGAAGGAGGTCACAATAGCTGTGGCCCATCCTAGACACCAAGATTGATCATCTGTAAATCCTGTATCTTATCCTCTTCCTTCTTAAAAGCACATTAGCTCACACCCTCACCTTTTAAAAATCACCACATTGACAAAAAATTTGAAACTTCCTATAAACAAGATTTCTTAGAATAAATTAGTTGTAGGAATAATTTGTTGTGATGGTACTTGCAGTGAAACAGATTTGAACTGATTGTTCAAGTAAGTGTCTTTTTAGTAAATACAATATTTATAAACTACCTGAGTGGGAGCCATTATTCTTCCATTTTAATTATGTGCTTTAATTATGTGAATATGCAAATGAGCATGCAAAATCTAAGCATACTTGAAGAGCAGAGAGAGCAAGGAGCTTCTTCCCTCCTCAGAGGTGGAGACACTTAAGGTTGGAACACAAGACTAAAGGGCAGCAACCCTAACCATACCTTGAGGGAAGGAAGCCCTCAACACCTTTGGGTCTGCAAGACCTGCAGGGTTGTGGGGTTTGTTGTTGTTGGTGGTGGTGGTGTGGATTTGGTTTTTTGAGACATCATTTCTCTGTGTAGCCTTGGCTGTTCTGGTCATGAATTGTAGACCAGGCAGGGCTTGATCCGCCTGCCTCATCCTCTGCTGGCACCATAGGTGTGTATCCCTGCCTTGGACACAGGTTGTTGTTTTATAAGGCTTCAAAGGAGCTGTAATTCTATAAAATGGCTATTTCTGGAAATTCTTCAGAAGTTGATCCATGAAGCTAATGGCCCCTTAGGAGTGTTTTTTTCTTTCTTTGCACCCTTGGGCATCACTAACATGAAGGGCTTCAGGTCTCACTGCCCGTTCATTCTGATGCATGTTAGGAAAAGCCACACTGTATTGGTCCATTCTGCTTTTCACTTGGGGGATAGATAATAATTTTCCCCTTTAAAGTTGTTTTTGTAGACAGGAGTCATTTAAAAATCATTAATCTCAGTCTGCAGAGATGGCTCAGCAGTTAAGGGCATTGACTACTGTTCTAGAGTTCCTGAGTTCAAGTCCCAACAACCACATAGTGGATCAAAACTATTTTTAATGTGATCTCATGTGCTCTTCTGTTCTGCAGGTGTACACGCAGGCAGAGCACTGTATACTTATTAGTGAATAAATCATTAATAATAAAGAAAAGAAAATGAGTAATCTCAAACATTTAAATTTTTTATTTTTTAAGACCAAGTATTAAAATAGAAGAAAACAAAACCAAAGATCATGGTTCCTTTTTAATGGAATATAAGATTAAAAGGGCAGTCAAGCTATTTATTTTGGCAGCTTTTTATAGCGAGGAGAAGGATAGTCCCTTGTCTCTTCTGCGGAAGGTTGTAAAAAGAACAAGGGAATGAGAGTCACTTCAAAAAGAATACTATAAGTATATTAAATATGATAAAGCCAATACATTGCTATACTCAGCCTTCCAAAGCTAAAAACAAAGGTTTCGTGTTTCCCCTGTGCTTTGTATTGTGATGGGACATGGCTGAGTCAGTTCATCTTTATAGTCATTTCCCTGGTTCAAGAAAATCACTGTGCCCATGAGCATGTGGCTAAATTCTACTTTTCTTACTTCATTGTTTGTTTACATTGATTTCTTTGACTGTGGATTTCTTGCAGCCATGGGAATGCCAGAGACTTCCTGTTGAAGCAGAGCAGCAGTCTGGATTCTGTGGGTCTGGATACATTTTTTTGCAGTTTTTCTTGCTACTCAGGCTTCCTGGGAAAATGACTCTGCATTTGTGTGAACTGCATGTGATGAGTCTCACATCTCATGAAGTGAAAACCTCAGAAAAAAAGAGACTTTTTTCATGATATTTTCTTTTTCCTTCATTTTTACCATTTGGCAGGTGTTACCATCTTTCAATTTTGTTCCATGAAAAGTACCAGGAGCTTTCTGAAGTATCTCTTTCCCTTATGCAGGTCTCCCACTGCTCAGACAGATCTGCTCACCTGTGAATGACAACTAAGAGCCCTAGATGATGAAGAGAGAGTAGACTGTATCAAAGCATTTAGGTATGTTATAGGGATTAAACATGGTGGGGTATGTGGCTCACGTGACAGTAGAATTGGGACATTAAATTGATTTTGCAAGAATCTATTTCATTAATGATTCTAGAAAATTTCACTGAGACTAATATTCAATGTTATAAAATGGATTTCCCATTATTGGCTGTATAGTAACCTTCAGTTGTTCTCAGTAGGTATTTGATTAGTTCTGATTCTCTGAAATAACTGTTGCCCATTGAAAACAAAGTTTCTTTGATCCAGATTGAAAGAAGCACCAGGCTATGGGTGTGAACACAGTCATTTGTGTGTAAAGCAAATGTTAGTAGTGGATTCATTTCTATGCCTGTAATCCAGGTTCCAATGTAACCCATGTAATTTTTGGTATGGAACTAGCCCCAGATTGAGCCAGAAAACCCACAGATAGCCTGGCCTGTATGACACCAATGGCCAGGCCTTGCCAGGCAGAATGAGAATGTAGCACATAGAATCCAAATCTGGGAATGGGTGTTGATAACTCTACCACCTGCCCTAGTCTGCACAGCACTTCTTAAAGACCCTGGAGTCTAATGTATTTGAAGACAGTGTGAGTAGTCTAATCTGAGTTTTTATTTTTTTTCTCAAGAAGATCCATTTGCTGTCTGTCTCTGTTATATTGTCCTTATTCTATTTTTCTCTGTCCATGAATAGTTACTGATGATCTGTGTTAAGTTAGTCCTAATTACAGCAGTATATTTACAGTTTTCCTCCTTCATACTGTTTGCCTTAGCTTTGTGTCTGTTTGTTCTTAATATTCTTAAAGATGTTACTTTTGCTCTCACATTGTTGAGAGATTTTTTTTAAGTACATGCCATATTTTACCACAGGACTTTAATTTATCTATTAACATAGTCATTTTTCTTCTCTCTGAATCTACACATTTGGTGTCTTATGTTGATTACTTTGTATGGTTTGAATCAGTCTTACATTCTTGTTGTGAACTCAGCTTTCTTTCCATTTCTTTATTTTGAGAAAATCTATGTGCCTGTGTACATCCTGTCAACTGGGCTGTGATTTTTCTTTGCATATATTTGTTTGGGCTCACATGCTTTGTGTGTTGAAGTAAAGCCAGCTTTGCATGAGAACTTCCTAGTGTTCCTCTTCTTTGTGCTTTATGCAGTATTCTCCTTTTGGCAGTAATATAAGACTTGTCTGTGGAAAGGAGAATCGCATGCTAATCTGCACAGTCCTCAGACACTGTTGGAGGAGACTCTTACATCTTCTGACTCAGCAGCTGCTTACAATGTGTTATAGCTGTATAATGTAAGAGGCTGATTTAGTCACTTGTTTCTAGAAAATCATCATGTGTTCTGCACTTGTGGTTTATGTGTATATGGCTTTCCACAACACTGCATAAGGTAACACTGACATCATTGTCATACATTGAAGTGTCCTCTTTTTTTATATCCAGTTCTAATACATGCAGATTCACTCTTTTACTTTAGATTAGATTGTACTTAATTTCTGCATAGAAACAAGTCTGCTTATGTTGAAACATTGTTCTGTCTTTGAATTCATATTTTGTTAATTTCTGCTTAACCATATTAGTATCTTTCTACATAATATTACATATTGACTTATTTTCATGCTTGTAAGCCCCCAGAAACATAATTTTGGACAAATGTCTTTCACAGCCAGTGCCTCCTCCTTCCAAACATATCAGTGTGTCTTTGTGTGTCTTTTATTAGCTGATCCTCACATTGGCACTTAAAAAAAGTGTCCTCAGTGCTCCATGAGTTCTGTCTCACTGTTAATTGGTATAATTCTCCACAGTAGCTAAATAAGGAACAACTAAAGGCTAGGAGATGTGGATCAACAGTTAAGGGCACTTGGTGTTCTTGCATTTTCCAGGTTTAGTTTTCTATGTCTGCCTGGGGACTTTACATCCACCAAACTCCAGTTCCAAAGGACCTGCTGCCCTCTACTGGCTGCGGTGGTCTCTGTATACATGAATTGCACAAATCTACATTCATGTAAAGATACCCTTCCAAGTAAAGTGAAAAATAAGTAAGCTTTATTTTAAAAAAAATAAAAGAAAGAAAAAAAAAACAGAAACTATAATTGATCGGGAGATGTTGCATAAGGATTCGTGATAATAATACAGGAAGGAAGAGAGAGGTTGTCCCTCCATGTATGAGAGTAACTGTGGAGCTTGTGTATGTGACAGGACAACTGATACATTATATCCATATTAGAAGTGTTGGAAATGATTCCTGTGTATGATAAAGTTGTTTATGTTTATGGAGCTGAGAGCTGAGGAACATCTCATGCTCATTGTCATGTGGAAAAACACCAACTGGGGACTTAACTTGAAACACATAAGCCAGTGGGAGACATTCTCATGCAAACCCTTATAATCAGTCTTTTCATGTTCTTCCTCTAATTGTTTGCAAAGGCATATTTTAGAGGAATTTTATATGCGTGTAGAAGGTATACCTTTATTTCTTTTTTAATTTCTCATTTTGTTTATGAAACAGGGTCTCCCACTGTCACCCTGACTGCTCTGTAACCTGATAGAGAGGCCAAAATGGCTTCCAGCACACATAGAGCTGACTGACTGAGCCTCCTGAGTGCTGGGATAGAATACCTACCCCACTGTTCCTGGCTTGAATTTCAATCTTTATATTTTAATATTACAGCTGGAATGTAGCCATAATTTTTCCATTTGTTTCATGTATGGTATGATTTCTTTGAGTGATCCAGTTCCTTTGCTTTGCATCGAAATTTATATGTTGTCTTCTAGGTACTATACCTTGATAGACAGGATCTCCATTGAGTTACCCTCAGGCTTGCATAGTTCTTCATGTCTTGTTTTATTTCAGGTTGAGGATTCCTTAGATTTATTTCGCTATTAATTAGGGTGTTGACATTCTGTATTACCCTCATACTTTCTCAGCCATTTGCTGTAGTTTTGTCCTTTAATAATGTTATCTGTGTCCTCTTTGAGTCCAGGTTCTTATTTCCTCTTTATGTACTTTGACCTCATTGAACATTCTTCAAATTGTATTTTGAGTTCTATCTCTTAAACTTCATTCAAATTGCATTTTGTAGATAGTATGTAAAGCATGGGTATTGCTTTAGTGATTCGGAGTAAGATATTTCTATCAATGCTTGGCATATTGCTGTGTTTTCAGCCTATCTGGTGTTTTTTTTTCCTGTGATTTCAAGCCAGGAGGCTGGGATTTCAATGGTAGGTGTTATAGATGAGGGTTGAGAATCTAGGAAGGAGGCCAGGAATTGGAGTATAGCATCCTAGTAGATCTATAAAGGTAACAAGGATATTTTAATGAAGCTGTCTCTGTTTCCATGGGTTGTGCTAGATTTTTCTAGTAAAGACATAGGCCCCATTCTCATTTTGCTCAAATTCCACTCTTCCACCCTCTTCCTCCCAAGCTTTCTTTTAGTCCAAAGAGAAGGGGAGCTTTTCTCCTGTACTAACTCACCCCAGCTTACCAAGTCGCATCAGCATTGCATATATCTTCTTCCTCTTTGTCATGGTAAGGCATCCCCACAAGGGGAAGGGGTAAAGAAGCAGGCAACAGAGTCCATGTCAAGGACAACCCTGCTCCCCTTACTAGTGGACTCATATGGAGATTGAGCTACTTATGGGCTACTTTTGAGTGGGAGCTAAGTCCACTCCATTCATAGTCCTTTTTTGGTGCATCAGTCTCCACCGGTTCCCTTGGGCCCAATTTTTAATTACTCCATTGTTCTCCTTGTAGAGATGCTATCCCCACTGTCCTTCTACGCCCTTACTCTTCCACAGATTACCTGCACTCTGCCCAAATGTTATTCATGATACATAGCTTCTGTTTCAATCTACTGCTTGGTTTTGTCCTTTAGAGGACACAGACTATGTCTATAATGAAGATTCCCCTCCAGTAGGTCGTTCTGTCGTCTGAAGAGATCACTGACTTACTGAAACTCCTTTCAGTCCTTGCATCAAGATTATTGTAATGGAGCAAGGCAACCTCTTTTTAAATCTATTTTCTTTTTTCTCACACCACGTGCTTTCTCCTTAATGACACATCCATGAGACCACTTATTCTGATAGAATTTTTCCTGGTTGGCATGACTGAAGGAGAGCTGCATAAGAATAAGACTTTTGTCCTTAAAAATCAGTAAACAACAAAAATTAGTCTGTTATCTCTGGTTATGGTATTACAGTAGGGCTTGTAGAGGAATATTACTATTTATTTTAATCAATATCTATGTATCTATAATATGTATCATACATATTATAAATATATATATATAGTTGAGAAATATCGGTTATTTCATACGAACATGTGTGGTTCAATAGTTGTTAAAAATAACTTTGAAAGATGAAAGGAAGTGCACTGGATGTGTCACTTTGTGACTTATGGCATGGGCCTTAAACTCGTAACATCACAGTGGCCTGTAACCATGACTACTACAGAATCCTCACACTTCAATCTTTGGTCTATCTACTGCTGTAGCCAACTTTGGTGTTTAGTGCCAGGAATAGAAAAGATAATTTCACACAATTGAAAGATTTTCCATTTCAGGCTCCAATCTGAAGGTATTGTCAAATAGCTAACTTGAATGTAAAGATAGACTAATGCATCATAGAGTGCTCTATCTTGATCCCTCTAGATCTTGTCAGCAAACTTCTAACATAGTAGAGGCTTCATGAAAAACTACTCAAGTTAGCAATATTTAGTACTGTTCCAACAGAGAAACAAATTAATCATGTCAGAAATGGAATGCTTTGAGCTACACAGGGGAATGATGTCATTAAATATTCAAAATAATCTGTACGAATTATATGACAGAATTATGTTTTGTTCTACCTAATGTGTTACCCATTAGGACCACAAAGTTTTGATGGAAATTTTTTAGATTTAATAGAAATTCTAATACTCTGATTTTCCAAAAAAATCTTATTTTCAACATATATTGTGTCTTTGGACCATATTTCTCAAAATTTTAACCGATTCATATTAGACAGAAATGACTTTCCAAATATGCTCATTTACTTTCTATTTTCCTTAACATAAAATTGACTTGGTACTATTTTTAACATATTGTTACATCATTGCTTGATGTATGTGATGATTACCATTAAGTATTATATCTTTGACTGTTTGATTCACAGGGATCTTCTATCTAAGATGTTTTTCCCTGTATATACTCCTTGAAATCTGCAACACATGTTTTAGGAAGAGTAATAGTTACTTAAGAAGAACAACATTTTAAATATTTAAATTCTATGATGAGGACATAGTAAAGAAACAAGCAATATAGTAGCTGCTCCATTATTATAGGGAAGAATTGTGTTTTGGACCAGAGAATAAAATGTTCAGAAATATCTTAAAGAGTTCAGAGCACATAGGATAATACAGTTGATGTTATCAAGGCAGCCAGTTTAAGAGGGAATGGATAATATCCAGAGAGATAATAGGAGATCTAGAACAGGGATAGAAACTTTGGCTTTATAGAGAGAGGGAGCACAGTTTCTAGAAGACTTTGGCAGTATTAATACAACAAAAGGAGATGGTAATATTTGGGAAGGAAAAAGAGCCTATGTTGAGATATGTAACAAGTACTTTTATTTCCCCTTCTGATAATGTGGAAGCTAGAATGTGTGTACTATTCTGATAGTAGCCATAGGTGAATGGAGAGCCATGTCCCTTTTGCCAGAGGCAAGGGAGATGACTTTTTTTCCTGGAAAAGAATGATTTGAACATTCTTCTTTTATTAAATTTATTTATTTTTAATCTATTCACTTTACATCCCAATTTTACCCCTTCTCTTGTCTCCTCCCGGTTCCTCCATCCATCCCTTTACCCCATGCCCTAGTCCTCAGAAAGGTGTAGCACTCCTCCATTATCATATGACGTGAGCCTCTCAAATCTCATTTGGAATGCATGCATCCTTATTCTCTGTGGACTGGCATGGCTGCCCCACCAAGAAAAAATTATCAACTAATGGGCAACAGAGTCCATGTCAGAGGCAACCACTATTCTCCGGATTATGGGATTAACATGGAAACTCTGCTGAATATCAACTACATCTGAGCAGGGAGTCAAGGTCCTCTCATTGCATGGTCCTTGGTTGGTGCTTCAGTTACTACAGGGCTTTTGGGGTCCACATTTGTTGGCATTGTTGGTCTCCTTGTGGATCTCCTGTCCCTTCTAGTTCCTTCTATGAAACAACTCTTCCATAAGATCCCCTGTGTTCAGGCCCATAATTTGGCAGTTTTATATCCAGTATCCTACATACATCCTGAGCTGTGTGTTTTCTGTTCATGAAGCTGTCTCTTTTGACAATTAATTCAAGGCTTTTCCCCAGTTGACCTTATAATAGATTTAGTGGATTGGTTTTATGGTGAAGTTTTTGATCACTTTTGACTTGATTTCATGATAAATATTGTTGTATTTGCATTCTTCTACATGTAGATATACAATTAGGCCAACCATTATTGTTTTTGACTTTTTCACCAACATTCAAGTGTCCATAGATGTGTGTGTTTGTCTGAACTTCTGATTCGAATATCTTCATAAACCAGTCTGTTTCTATATCATAAACCATGAAGTGTTTTTTATGATTACTCAGGAGTATAGCTTAAATTCGGGAAAGTGATACCTCCAGAATTAGAAGATTGTTTTGTCTACGATGGCATTTTTTTCAAATGAAATATAGAATTGCTGTTTCAAGTTGTGTACGTAATTTCGTTGACACTTTGATAAGAATTGTATTGAATCTGTACATTGCTTTCTCTCAGGTGGACATTTTATCTATGTTAATACTACTGTTCCATGATTATGGAAGATCTTTCCATCTTATGGTTTCTTCTTCATTTTTTTTCTAAATGACATAGAGTACTTGACATGCAATTCTTCTTTTATTTGCTTGGTTAGAATTACAGCAAGATATATTTTGTTATTTGTGGCTATCGTGTAGTATATTGTTTTCATAATTTTTTTCTCAGCCTATTTCTCATTTGTATGAGGAGGGATAGTGATTTTTTAAAATTATTTTTGTATTAAGCTGGTTCTTTCCAGGTGTAAGAGTTATCCTCCAGAATTTGTGTGGTCACTTACGTACACTATCATATCATCTGCAAATAGTAATACTTTGAATTTCCCTTTTGAATTAGTATTTTCTTGATCTCCATTAACTGTCTTATTTCTCTGACTAGGTGTTTATGTGATATATTGAAGAGATATGGAAAGAGTGGAAAGCCTAATTTCTACCGCGCTTTATTGGAATTACTTCAATTCTCTCTACATTTAATTTGATGCTAGCTTTATGCTTGATATATAATTCCTTTATTGTGTTTAGGTAGGCTCCTTGTAAGCCTCATTTTTTCAGTACTTTTAAGATTAAAAGTTGTTGGAGTTTTGTCCAAGAATTTTCGGCATGTAATGAGATAATCATATTGTAATTTTTCTTTTATTTTTTATATTGGAGAGAACACATTGAAGTAGTTTTGTATGTTGAAACATCACTGTATTTCTGGGATAAATCCTACTTGACCATAATGGATAATGTTTTGATATTTTCTTAGACTGGATTTGTGAGTATTATGTTGAGTATTTTTCATCAATGATCATAAGGATAATTTGTCTAAAATTATATTTTTTTGTTTTATTCATTGTGTAAATTAGATATTAGGGTTAGTGTGACCTCACAAATGAATTTAGTAGTGTCGCTTTTGTTTGCAGTTTTGGAATAATTTGAGAAACTTAGCTAGTAGCTATTTTTTGAATATCTGGTAGACCTTTTCTGTAAAACCAATTATCCTTGGAGTATTTTTGTTTCGGGTATTTTAATTGCTACTTCTTTTTCCTTAATGGTTATAAATCTAGTTAGACTATTTACTTGGTCTTTATTTTCCTTTTTGAAGAGGGCTATAGACTAATAAATTAGCCTTTTCAACTTTGTGGAATACATATTTTTTTCTTTTTTGTTTTAATTACTAAATATATATATATATGTATATATATGTATATATATATGTACATACATACATACATATATATGTATGTATGTATGCATATATACATACATCCTCCCATGAGGGAGGATGGCATGCTTCAGAAAATAAGAGTCCTCCACGAACTCAGCTAAGCAAGTCATATCAGGATTGATTGTGTGTTCTTCCACGGTGGGCTTGTGAGGTGGCCCTGATAATGAGGAGTTATAAAAAAAAAATCAAGAAAGAGTCTATGTCAGAAACATGCCCGCTTCCCTCATTAGGAGATGCACATAAAGCCTGAGCTGCCCATATGCTACATCTGTATAGGGGCCAAAATTCAGTCCATGTATGGTTCCTGGTTGGTTGCTTCAGTCTCCACAAGCCCCTGGATCCTCGTTAATGGGTTCCATGGTTATTTTTGTGGAGCTCCTCTCACCTTCAATATATTTTATTCTTTCAACCACTTTTCCAAAAGATTCCATACCTTTTTCCAATGCTTGGGTATGAGTCTCAGAATCTGTTTAAACTTGCGGCTAAAGGGAACATCTCAGAAGACAAAAAAACCAGGCTTCTCTCTGAGCATAGGAAAATGTGGCTAATAGTATTATATGTTGGATTCCATATGCTGTGTCTCAGGTTGGACCAGGCAATGGTTGGATGACTAAATTTATCCAATAAGACCCAAAGATTCTTTGAATTTCCCTTGTGTCTTTTTTTATGTCCTCATTTTCTTTTCCCAATTTGGTTAATATGATTGATTTTTCTCTGCCTTTTAATCGCTTTGGCTAAAGGTTTGTCTATTTTATTGATTTTCACAAAGAACTAGCTCTTGGTTTCCTTGATTATTTTTATTGTTTTCTTTATTTTTATTTTATTTATTTCCATCTGAGCTTGGTTATTTACTGACATCTACTCCTTTTGGAAAAGTTTGCTCTTTTTCTTCCCTAAGGAGAGTCTTTGATGCTCATTATATTCTTTGAGGTAGTCTAGGCATTGTCAGGAGTTAACTAGTCTTACTGTCAAAGGATCTTTAAAATAATAACAACTTCTTCTAAATGCCATATTCTGTAGGTCTTTAATTCTTTACAAGACATTTTATATTTTACCTTATCTGACTATAGAACCATATGCATCTGTAAAATTTAAAACATATATTCTCATGTTAAAAATTGACTAGCAATTGATATGAGCATGATTTGACCAACTAAAAATTAGCTTTTCTTACTTAATTATCTTAAAGTTCCTGATATAGCCCTTTCAAAATATTGTTAGTAAACCTTGTATTGTAGTTGAGCTGTATGAGTACAATGCTTCATCATGAATATATATATATATATATATATATATATATATATATATATATATATATATATATATATATATTATACGTGTAAAAAAATCTAAAATTTGGATTCTGTACCAATATATCTAAAGTAAACATATTTTCTATCAACGCACAACAGTATACCAACTAATTAAGAATGACCATGTGAGTAATAGGTAAGGGTTTAGGTTGGGGTGTAGATTCAATAATTTACATTTTTACTTATAATTCCTATGTTTCTGTGTTCCCCATTTTTTTCTCTTCAACCCCTATCTCCATACCTAAGAAAGTCAAAGAAAAAGCTGTTTACACCTGAGTCCAACCTTGTTTCGTCTCTGGATAGGACAAATAATAATTCATAACCAACTCTCAAAGAAAATAAACATCTATAACATACAAAAGCAAAAAAAAAAAAAAATTCTACCAAATTCTCCTCAGGGGAAATGGGGCACTGTTCTCTTAAGGTTTCTTCTTGCTCATTTAGGGCATATAATACCTTTGTAGGCACCAAAATACAACTGGGGGAAATGGTTTAGCAAGCCAGGATTAGCATTTGTGGACCACTTTCTAAATGGTGAGAAATTCCAGGCTTAATAGGAATCGTGTTTGGGACAGTCAGAAATTATTGATCAATTGGAATCAAAACTTTCTTTAAAGCTGTCCTGGGACCTGCCCTGTTCTGATGAGTTAGAGCAACTTAAGTGGCTGGGGCTGGAACATGAAAGATGTAAGACGTCTGCAACATGCCGAGAGAAATAAATCCTGTCAGGTAAGATCTGTCATCAGAGTGTGGTTCTTTTGTTCTGAAATATGTAATTTCTCACACATCTTATACAGTCCTAAAATTATAAATGTATGAGGTATGCAGGATGCTCAGAACAATTAAATTTTGTTCTCTGCTCTTTGTATGAGAGAAGAAAGATATCTGCAAATCTTCATTCATGCCATATGAAGAATGACACCTAATCCTAAGTCACAGTGATTCTGTGACCAAGAAAAAGCATTGTCTATGCATACACATTCATGTCTCAGGCAGACGATGAGCTATTCCCATGAAATGTGATTAGCAGTATAAATTATCTGCTTGTCCTACAATATGAGTTCTTTACATGCTGATTGTAGCCACTCCATCCTCACCTCCTGATCTCATCCTCCCTCCCACCTCCCCTTTTCCTTCCTTCCCCTAGTCCTCAGAAAGTGGAGCCTTCCTCCCCTAACATCTGACCTTAGCCTATCAAGCATCATCTGTACTACCTGTAACCTCCTCCTCTAGGGCCTGGAAGGGCCCTCCTGGCAGGGGGTGAACTGATCAATGTTGGGATTCCAGAGTCCATGTCAGAGTTAATCCCTGTTACCCATATTGTGGGACCCACAAAAAGACTATGCTGCTTATCTACTGCATATTAGCAGTATATGAAAAAAATAAGAATAGATTGGATAGGCCACAAAGTGGTGTACAAGGCCATTAATAAACATTTTTTCCATTCAAAAATATGAGAGAGATAAAATTATAAAATATAGGCAGAAATTAAATGAAAAGCAGGACACAGAATCATCAGTACTTTTAAGGTTAACATAATTTTCTTTTAATAATATTGTACACAGTCCTTTCTAACTATATGTAATTACACCAACCTAATGCCCTGTGTCTCTAAGTAACCTTACCCTGGCTATGTGACTGGGGATTACTTGCAACTCCTGCTCTCTATACTTTCACATGTGGAGTCCCAAGAATAAAGACATAGAGCACCTCCTACAGTTTCTTAACCTCTTCTATTTTATACATAATTGTAAATTTCATATTGCCATATATATTCTTTGGAAATTTGTCGCTTCGTTTCTATTTTATTTACTTTTTATTTTGTTTTGTTTCCTTGTAAAGATTTTAAACTATTTGCTAATATTGTAGAATGTCAATTAATAATGTCCTAAACATATATATTTCTTGGGGAAACATTTCATCAACATTATGAAGTATATTTTGAAGAAATTGTTCTGTAAAAGTTGGAAATAATGATTAAACATTTGTATGCAATTTAATTTATTGTAAAAGTCAAATACCACTTATTCTACTTACAGATATTTTCTTCTTTTCCTGTTTTTCCATATTGAACACAAATATACTAAGAAGATTCCTATATATAATTTGGTAAAACCAGGTATTCTTTTGGTGATATGACAAAAAAAATTATATATTGCTTTAATATTAATATATAGAATAATCATTTGTTTATGCTACTAAATGTTTTATAAAATAATAAATGATCAAATATGTGATTTCAAAATGTAGCACCATGTCCATTTGCCATTTTTCTCAAAGTCTATAAGGTATCTCTTTTCCCATGTACCTATTTTGAGAGTTTAAAATAATTTTTTTTTTGTTACCCCCTATAATTTTGCTGTTGGAAATACAGAGGTGTAAACTATTGTACTGGGTTTCCACTATGATTTTTAAAATTGGTTTTCTAGAGGTTTTTGCTTTTCTGAGCATGGCTCTTTTATTAGCATGCAAAGATAATAACTCATCAACCTTATGTTTAACACAATATATTTCAAATTAAATGTGTTTTGGATTGAGAAAAATATACAAGGAAATTTTGTAGAAACTTGACTGATTTTAACTCCACATTTAGGCCTATAAACATTTTAATTATTTTTTAATTTTTATTGAATTTATGAGTATATGAGTGGTCCTTAATTCTTTGTTGACAGTATTAACTATTAAATTTATAGATTGCATAGAAACTGATAATGGATAGAGACTGTAATTCTAGCAATATATTTTTCAGAACATTTATAATTTTCCTGTTCTGCATAATATAATTCTGTTTTAATTGACCCAAAGAAGAATGAAAATATTTTTTCTATTACTTTAATGTAGAAAATAGATAGTATGTATTTCCCTTTTGAATGAGGTGATTATAATACTCTGTCCCTATATTGACAATGACAGTTGAACATAAGTTTTAGCTGGAATATAATTTTTTGTGATAAAAATAAAAAATGGACACTCAGCCTATTTTTATTGAATAGAGAAATAGGAAATGAACATAAATAAACATTTCTAATTAGATTGAAGCAGTAAGTGATACATATATAATGTAATGTTAAGTTTTTGTAGATAGTAACACCTACTTAAAACAAGGTTGTCAAATATAATTCTGAATTTCATAATTCTAAAAAGATATTTCCTTGTGAAATTTTTAATTTTAAATATATTTTATAAAATGTATTCAGTTTACATGCCATTCATAGTCCCTTTCCTCATTTGCTTCCTATTACACATTCCATCCCATTTCCCCCATTCCCCTCCCCTACTCCTTGGAGAAATGGAGACTTTCACCCCTAGCATTTGACCACAGCCTAACAAGTCTTATCTGGAGTGGCTACATTCTCTTCCTCTGTGTCAGGGTACAGCACCCCACCAGGGGCAAGTGAACAAAGAGCAGGAAACAGAGTCCATGGCATGGACAAACCCTGTTGCCCTTACAAGGGGACCCATATGGAGACTGAGCTGTTCATTGGCTACATCCAAGCAGTTAGGTAGGTTGTGTCCATGGAAGGCCCTTGTTTGGTGCATCCATCTCTGCTTATCCTTCCTGGCTTGCATTTGTTGGACTTTAGTTATTCTTTTGACCTCCTTTATCCTCTGGAACCTTCTATCCCCTCAGTCTTCCACAGGACTGTCTGCCCGCTATCCAAAATTTGGCTGTGAGACTCAGCTTCTGTTTCAATTCTCTGCTGGGTAAAGTCTTTTGAGGACAGAGAAAATGACTATAGTTAAGATATTTTGTCATTGGTGCATTTGATTTACTGATGTACTGAATCTCCATTTAGTCCTTGCATCAATGTTATTGTTAGAGAACAAGACAATGTCCTTTTCCTTCTGTCTGCCTTCCTCTCACAACATGTACTGTATCCTTAATGACCCTGGTTACTATACGCAGAAGACAAGTGGGTGAAACTGGGACATATGTCCTTGAAAAATAATAAGCAACAAAAAATGTTCTTATGTGTCTGGTTATGGTAGTACACTAGAGTTTGGGGAAGCACATTACTATTTATTTTAATTAATATCTATCTGTCTATTATATGCACCTTATATGTCTGATATATATATAAGCATATATATATATAGTTGTAAAAATATGGCATTCCTTACAAACACATGTGGTTCAAAAATTGTTCAAAAATAACCTTGAAAGGCAAGAGGTGGAAAAAAATGAGGTACATGTCTCACTTTGTTACTTATGGCATGGGCCTAAAAATCTTGACCTCACAGTGGTTTGTCACCATGACTACTACAGAAACCTCACTCAACAATGTTTGGTCTACCAATTGCTCTAGCCATTGTTGGTTTTTATTTCCAGAAAGAGGAAAAGATAATTTCAGTCCTACTGTAAGGTTCTCCTTTCCAGGCTCCAATGAAAAGGTATTTTCAAATAACTAATTTGATTTTCATGATAGACAAATGGTTGCAAGATTTGCCAACAAATTCCTTAATGGTTTCATGAAAATATACTCATGTTAGCAATATTTAATACCATTTTTACAGAGAAACAAAGTTATCATATCAGAAGTGATGTGATTTAAGCTACACAAAAGAATACTTTCTTTAAATCTTTTTAAAAATCTGTACAATTTATGAAATAAGATTATTTTCTGCCCTACCTAATTTTCTTACTCAATGTAAAAGCAAAGAATTGTTGGCAATTGGTCAGAATTAAATTCAAAAATCTACAAATTCTATCAATTTCAGAAAAATGTTATTATTTTCAATGTGTATTGTGTTCTTTGGACCATATTTCAAAAATTTTAAGGTTGATTAATAATAGACAGAAATAACCTTCCATACATGATCATTTACTTCCCATTTTAGTTCACATGAAATGAAGTTGGTACTATTTTTAACATATCTTTACACCATTGCAGTATGCGTGTGATGACAACCATTAGCTTTTCTCTCTCTATGATGTATTGATTCACAGAGATCTTAACTAATTTCTAAGTAAAGGATATTGTTTCTCTGTACATGCTCCTTAAATCCTGCGTGTTTTGGAAAGAGTAATATTCAGTTAAGTAGATATATAATTTTAATATAAATATATGAGCATGAAACGGTAAAGAAATCAACAAAAATTAGTCCATTCATTATTAAAGAGAAGACTTTTGTTATGGATGAGAGAGGAAAATGGTAAGAGGCATCTGGAGGAGTTCAAAGCAGATAAAAGAAGAAATGGGCTTGCTATGACCAAATCAGTCTAGGAAGGAATGGAGACTATCTGGAGAAAAATATTGAAATAACTGGAGCAGGGATAGAAACTTTACCTTCATAAAAAAAGGGAGCAAGGGTTCTAGAACATTTTGGATTATCACAGTGAAAGTGGTGGGGATGTTTGAGAAGAGGCACGAATCTAGGTGGGGCCATTGAATTACAGAACAAGTATTTTTCATTCCCATTCAGTGAACGTGGTGTTCAAAAGAGGTGTTAATATCCTGATAGGAGCCATATTAGCCAGGGTCAAGGGAAATGACTCATTTTCCTGGATAAGAATGATTTTACAATTAACTTTTATCATATTTATTTTTTAAATGTATTCACTTTATATTCTGATCCTTGCCTATTCCCTATCTCCTCGCATCACCAGTATCTGTCGCTCCTTCCTCCCATGTACACTGTTCCTCAGAAAGAAGGAGACTTTCTACCAAATCACCTGACTCGAAAGTAGAACATCTCAAATGGACTGGTTGCATCATTTTCCTCTCTCTCTCCTGGCAAGTTTTCCCCACCATTGGATGAGATCAAGAAGTGTGCAACAGAGTGAATGTCAGAGGCAGCCTCTACTCCCAATAATATGAGATTCACATGGAGACAATGCTGCCTATGCATTACATCTGAGGAGCAGGCCTACATCCTCTCTGTGCATGGTCCTTGGTTGGTGAAGCAGTCTCTGCAGGCCAACATGGGCCCAGGAGTTTTAACTATACTGGTTTCCTTGTCGAGATCCTGTCCCATCCAGGTACATCTATTCCTAAACTCTTTCATAAGAAACCCTGCTTTCTGTTCCAAATATTTATTTAATTTTATTTTTAATATTTTTTATTAATTAATCATATTCCATATCAATTGTTATCCCATCCCTTCCATCCTCACATTCCTCTCTCCTTTCCATTTTCCCCTTACACCCTTCCCCTATGAATTTGACTGAGGGGGACCACCTCCACTTGTATAGGCTCATAGGGTATCAAGTCTCTTCTTGGCAGCCTGATATCCTTCCTCTGAGTGCTGCCAGCCCTGCCCATCCAGGGGATGTGGTCAAATATGGGGCACCAGAATTCGTATGAAAGTCAGTCCCCACTCTCCACTCAACTGTGGAGAATGTCCTGTCCATTGGTTAGATCTGGGTAGGGGTTTGAAGTTTACTGCATGTATTGTCCTTGGCTGGTGTCACAGTTTGAACAGGATTAACTCTTGCAAGTTCTGTATATAATTGTGTTTTCATTTTGATGAGAATTGCATTGAATCTGTAGATGGCTTTTGGTAAGGTAGCCATTTTCATTAGGTTAATCCCACTGATAAAAAAGCATGGAAGATCTTTCCAACTTATGATTTCTTCAACTTTTTCTTTAAAAACATGGAATTTTTCTCCTACACGTCTTTCACTTGCTTTATTAGATGTACAGCAGTTATTTTATATTATTTGTGGCTATTATGAAATGTATTCTTTCATTAATTTCTTACTCAGCCTATCTGTCATTTGTATATAACAAATTTTGTATGGAGCTGAAGGTTTTTTATCAGATGTAGGTTTTCTCTGGTAGAATTTACATGTCTCTTCTGTGTACAATCATACCATCAGGTAACAGCAATTTTATCCTTTGCAAATTTTATCCCCTTGCTCTCCTTTAGTTGTCGTTTGCTGTGGCTAGAAGTTCAATTCCTATATAGAGGAGATATGGAGAAAGTGTTCAGCCTTGTCTTCTCCTTGATGTTAGTGGAATTGCATTACATTACTTTCCATTTAATTTTAATGTTTGCCTTTGTTTTTTCTATGTGACCTTCCTAGTGTACATATAGGGTCCTTGTATCCACTTTATATCCATGAAACCTAGCATGAAAGGGTGTTAGATTTTTGCCAGAGGGTTTTCAGCATATAATGAGATAATCATGTTTTTATTTCCTTCAGTTTGTTTATAGGGTGGAATACAATGATGAGTTTTTATGTTGAACCATAACTGCATTTCCAGGATAAAGCCTACTTTCTCATAGTGGATAATGTTGTAGTGTGTTCTTAGATTTATTTTGTGAATACTCTGGTGGGTATTTTGCATCAGTGATTATAAGGGGGATTTGTCTGAAATTAACTTTCCTGTTGAAGCTTTTGTTATTCTTATGTATTAGGGTGAGTGTGCCTTCACAAAATGACTTTGGAAGTGTTCCTTTAACAGTAGAGTTATTATCTCTTCTGTAAAAGTCTAAAAGAGTTCTACATTAAAATCATCTGTCCCTGGGATTTTATTGTTGTTGTTGCATTAATCAAATGATTGCATCTATTTCTTTTGTGGTTGTAGTTCTATGTAGGTTATTAACATGATTTTTATGGCTTTACTTAGTCATTCATTTGTTTACATTTTTCAAATTTATGGAGTAAAACCTGGACAAGTTTGTATATAACCTTCTTTGTTCATGGCCTTCTCTTAATACTTGTGGTCGCTACGGAGATCAAGTATTCTCCAGTGGTCCTGGTTTCAGCACAAGTAGGCTTTGAGAAACATTGGCATTTCCCTGAGAGACACCAATATCTTTCTGAAAGTTTTTAATTCCCAATCTGGCAACTTCCCTTCTCCTTATCTCCAGGTTCCTCCTTATGTCACCCAAATACAGCAGTGCTCACAGTTTTCTGCCTTTCCACTTAATTATTTGATGCACATCTGACAGGACTCTCATGGCTCTCATGTGGTAGCATCCAGCCTGTTACATGTCCTAGTTTGTGACAGACACTTGTACTGACCCCAAAGTTGTGTGGCAGATAGTTCTAGAGATTGAGTGCAGACATCTGTCTCTCATAGAATAAGCATTTTCCTGGAGAATTCAGCCCTTTGCATTACAGTCATATCCACTCACTTCCATATGCAGAAGTCCATTGCCCACCATACTTGGGTTGCACCTTTTACCCAATTTGCTTCTCTCATGTGGCCTGTCCTTGTATTCATTTCCCTTTCATGTACCACTAAGAAGGCTCTGCCCCAATCTCATCTCTATCATAGGAATGTTACTCCCAATTATCCAGACATATTTGCTCTACATCTGGTGGCTGCTGCTCCCTTCCAAGCCCTACCCAGCTAGAACTAGACTGTCCATCACAGCTTGGCCTATGTGCTCAAATGCCCTTTATGTGAGAACTGTATCTTCACGAAGTCATGTTCCTTTGGAGTGATACTTCCCTCTCCTCTTTAGGATGTACCATGGAGATCGAGCCTTCATCATCCTTTGTACAATAGTGGCTCTGCAGAGGAAGGGGAAGCTGGAATGTCCCTGACACTTGAGGACAAATGTGATATCTAGAATATGGAGGTGACTAGACTTCCCACAGCCAAGGAGGATTGTTTGAAGTGTGGAAGGCTGTAGTAGGTCAGAACGTGAATTGTAGTCTGGTGATTGCAGACTCATGCTGTTCTGGGGAGAGGAGAGAGGAGGACAGGAGCAGTATGTCAAAGATCCTGCATTTGAACTTATGTATTTGAGACACTGGTGGGCTCTGGCCTCTGTTTTGTGAAATAGAACTGTGGCACTGAAGGAAAGAGAGTTCTGACCTATGATGGACAAGAGGCTCACCTTGGTACGCTGGCTCTTTTGTTTCTGTTTCTAGCCATTCTCAGGGTCTGTTTGCTTATTTGTCTCCGGTGATAACAATTAGTTGGAGTCCGCTTATAGGGGCGCACACATGTAATCTCATCACTTGGGAGGCAAAGGAAGCTATTCTTGGTGATTTTGATGCCAGCCTGGTCTACAATGCAGGATCAGGACAGCCAGGACTCTCACACAAAGAGAACCTGTTTCAAACCAAACAAACACACACACACACACACACACACACACACACACACACACAAAATCCAAGCAAATCAAAACAATCATCCAGAAACTATTATGAAGTTGTCTTTTCCACTCTGTTTTGGAGATAATGGAACCATGTGAGGACGGCTGTGTGTGACAAATGCTCTTGAGATACACATGCAACTCACAGGGTTCTGTGTAATTTGAAAACTTAGGAGGAAGGTCCAGATAAAATAAGCGATGTGAGAAGGAACTCAGGGAATTACAAGGACAATCTAGTCCTCTGCACGCAGCTATAGGTTTGTGTGAAAAATATTTAGCCCATGGTAATATTGAGATGATCAGATGATGCTCATGTAATGAAGGATAGGTAGACTGTTCTTGGAATCTCAAGATGAGTAGCAACACAAGCATGTCCAACATAGAGATGAATACTTCCATCCAGAAGAGCCCCAGTCCTTCTCTTTGGCTCTTAGATAAAAAAAAATTCATATTAATTTTCAGTTCTGTCATGTCCAAAATGTTTAATTAGAAAAGAAGTCATGTATGTGTGTATATTTGCAGGGGATGGGTGTGGGTGTGTATGTGTGTGTGTTGTTTCAGTGTTTTGTTACTAGATCATTCTATGAAGCTTGTTTTGGCCTGGAGCTTGCTTTGTATATTTGTCTTTTGTCAAAGTCACAGGTATCTTCCTGCCTCTGTCTCTCGAGTCCCAGAATTAAATTATGTGTCACCACAATCAGCATCCATAATGAGCATTTATTGGAGGCAACTGCATACAAAGATAATACACAATTATTACACTAATTTTTTATATCTCAGAAAGGCTGCATAACAACCCCAGTTACAGTAAGAAATAATATATTTTATCTTTCTGGAGATGCAAGGCTGTACAGTCCAGAATATTTCCAATTACCTGTATTATGCCATGAGTCTAAATAATCTTAGATGTAGAATGTATTTTCCTAAGACAAGGCTATTTGCCATATATGTTGTATTAATTTAAATGTAAATAATAAAGTTTGAAGACTCTGTGGATAAGACTGACATCTCGCATATCTGAAATTTCTGTGTCCTTACATGCATGGCACAAAGCCTTAATATGTAAAAATTATGCCAGAATGAAAGAGAAAAAATGGGATAAAAAAACTATGAAAAATTCTCATTAAATATTGAGACACAAATTAAGTTCTTATTTTTATTTATTGTGGAGAATAATGAGAAATAGCATGGGTGAAATCTGAAGTAGATCAAAATCTTTCAGCCTGTGTTATACAGCATATTCTTTGTAGAAATTGGAATATCAATTTGTGAAATATCAATAAAAATTTTCATGGGACATTCATTTTGAAGAGGAAATAAGAGATGTTTTCTTTTCAGGTAAATGTATGTGTGTGTGTGTGGGGGGAAAACAGCATTATTATCCATACAAAAATACTTCATTCAGAACATCTGAACCTTCACTATGCTGACTCAAACTTTCAAAGTTAGTTTTTCAGTTGATTATCATTATTAATTTCTTAAATTTTTTGTCACATGTGTAATAAAGCCAGCTTATTACATATCTTTCTTTCAAGACAACTTCTATAAAATTAAAATATAATTTCTAAACATTATAAAATTTATAATTTCAAAGATGAATATAGGCGGTAAATGTTTACAGAGATTGAGTGGGGTCATTATTTAACTGTAAATATATGCCAATAATCTATGAATATTTCATCTGAGGGCCTATTTTAATAGTTCTCAGGCTTTTTAATGCTTCAAACTTTAATAGCATCCCTCATGTTGTGGTGATTATGTCATATGGTGTCACCACATACAATTTCAGTGCTGTTGGATAATTGGATTATTGCAGAGACATCAAAACATTCTTTTTCTTGGAATATAATTTATTTTTAAAATGCGTATTAATTTTTGTAAAGAGAACAAGTTCTATAGTTAACTAATTTATCTTGCATGAAAAATAGGAATTAGCCAGTTGATATGAAGGAATTCTCTTTACTTTAATTTCAAGGCCTACTGACTTTCAAGGATGTGGCTATAAAATTCTCCAAGTAGGATTGGGAATGTCTGGACCTTTCTCAGAGGGCTTTGTACAGAGATATCATTCTGGAAAACTACAACAACCTGGTTTCTGTGGGTGAGACTATTTTTATTCCATTTTTATTGGTATTGATTATTGTCTCCTTTATAGGTAACTTTTTATGTCCATTTATATTGTTTTTACATTTCACCTACTGATAATTCAATCCCCTATGCCTTTGTACTGGTAGCCAGTACCATTTATATGTGATTTTTCTTTGATTCCAACAGTGCTCACACTTTTATTGTGTTATTGCATGTGTGTGAGTTTAAAGGATGAGTGTTTCTGCTTGCTTTCCAAGTTCTATGTTTCCCATGTTCTCTGATAAGATCGGCTGATTTGGATATCGGGAAGGAAAAATATTTTTAAACATTAAAGTGAAAATGCGTGCCTACATAAACTTCTTTGAAGGTGTCGGTGGTTTCCTTTATAGTGGTTGCCTCCAAAGTGAAGATACATTGATGAAGCAAACAAAAACAAAATCTCTTACAGAGAGCAGAATGTCTCGTCAGCACCGACCCACTGAGGACTGCCTGAGGATTGTGTTGGTTTCCTTTAGGGCTTGTGTTAGGAATAAACCAAGGTTTTTATGCATGTAAACATATGTTTTATTTCAACGGAGGTATGTCCCCATATTTTAAATATCTACAATAAATATCTGATTATTTTAAGTATCTAGTACAAAGGGGCAGTTCACTTGTGTGTAGCTATAGATTTTATCCCTAGAAGTGTGCTTATGTGTGCACACACACACACTAACACACATGTACAATACTTTTTAAAGGGCAAAGTTCAGATTTTTAAAGAATTTTGTAATGTAAATGTGTGCTGTGTGACTGACTAGCCATGTTAGCTCAAGCTTGTAATCTCAGCTCAGGCAGATGCAGTTAGCAAGGTGTACATGCTGAGTTCCAGGCCAGTCAGAGCTATCTGTAGTTAAACCATATCTCAAAAATAACAGAAAGCAAATGTGCAGCCAGATGTGATGGTATAGGGGAGGTGTAGACAGAAGGAGCTCTGAGTTCCAAGACAGCCAGGGCTAATTGGACAGACCGTGTCTTAAAAACAGAACAATTTTATAAAAAATGTTCATTGGGTTGCATGATAAATTACTAGACATCTGTTTTTTATGACCCCGAAATCTGTCTCATTAAGAAAACTACTGTCCCTCTGCCAGATCAGTGCCATGATAAAGAGGAGTCATGTGCAGCCAAGAAAGTTGGGTAGGGTAACCAAAGTGCTGGGTAGGACCGGGTTGTAGTGACAGTGCATGCAGGAGCATATGGAATTTATGGATGACATCATTTGCTCTATCTCCCCAGACATCAAAGCCTGGTTTGAGAAGGCGATCTTCTCATCCTATTGGAGTCAGAAATAGAGGCTTGGAGGTTGCATTGACCCTGCTGCTGCAGGGTTTTACCCATGTGATGACCTGCAACTGTTAAATAAAGCATTTGTATTAAAAAAAAAGAAAACTATTGTAAAAAAAAAAAAAAAAAAAAAAACTATTGCCATATTTTACCTTTGAAGAATCTTACTTTTGTCCCTGAAATTCTCATGAAAAGGATCACAAAATCAACACTTTGGTAATCCTTAGCTACTTTAAAACTACTAAGACCTTATATTTTTATAGAGAGCTCACTAACTCACAAAATTGCATTTTAATGTATTTTCACATGAGTATATATGAGTAGTTGAGTTTTTAAATCAATAGAAATGAGAATTTTCAGAATTTAAAAAAATTGTTAGTTTTAAAATTAACATTTTTTATTCTGGAGTTCTTTGGGGTGAGGAAGAACACTGCCCATGGAAAGAGGGCTCAGATGTTAAGAACACATGTTCTGGAACGCTTCATGGGGGACCATGCCTTTAATCCCAGCACGAAGGCAGATCTCTGTGAGTTCAAGGCCAGTCTGTTCTACAAAGTCCAGGACAGCCAAGGCTAAACAGAGAAACCCTGTTTTGAATAAACAAAAGAAAAGAAAAGCTGGCCTTATCGGCAGCTACATGCACATGATATACATAATAACCATATCCTTTTTTTGGAGTTTTAATTACAATTTATATATTTGCAAGGGTAAATAAATGTTCTTTATGTGGCTTTAGGGAGGTACAGTTCCATAAAGACTGGGCAGTTGACTGCCACCAAAACATAAATTTAACACCAAATCACAGGCTTGCTGTAGTGCTGCCTCAGTCACGGCTCTTTTGTAGTGCAGTGACATCATGGCCAAGGCAGCTGTTTAAAAAGTATTTAAGTTCTTACCTTGACATAAATCAAAATCTGAAAGATACAAAAATCATTAACCTAGCCCCTGAGCAAGGATGAGGCACAAATTTGTAAAGCAGTTTGTATTTTTAGGTACAATCTGTAGTATTTTTAAGAAAAGACTCTAATCCTAGCACTCAGGGAAGCAGACGCAGGCAGATTTCTGTGAGTTCAAGCCCAGCCTGGTTTACAGAGTGATTTCTGTCTTGAAAAACAAACAAAAAGGCGTTTAATTGATTACTTGCCTAGTTGCTCAGGGTATTAGCAACGTGGTGGGGGATGGAGGCACATATATATATATATATATATATATATATATATATATATATATATATATATATATATATATATATATAGACAAGGTTGGAGCTAAGACCTTTGCATCCTGGTCTGCAGTCAGAGAGGTAGAGAGATTCTGGGTTTATGGGCTTATGAACCCTCAGAGTTTTGTGCTGGAGAGGTTGTTAAGAGGTTAAGAGCAGTAGCTCCTCTTCCAAAGGTCCTGAATTCAATTCTCAGCAACCACATGGTGGCTTACAAACACCTGTAATGAGATCTGGTTCCCTCTTTTAGTGTTCAGGAACACATGCAGGCAGAACACTGAAGACATAATAAATAAATAAATAATTTAAAAGCCGGGCATAGTAACACAAACCTTTAATCCCAGTACTCAGGAGGCAGAGGCAGGCAGATCGCTGTGAGTTCAAGGCCAGCCTGGTCTACAAACTTATTCCAGCATAGCCAAGGATACACAGAGAAATCCTGTACCAAAAAGAGAAAGCTCAGAGTTTCACCCCCAGTGAAATACTTTCTTTAACCAGGTCGTTCTTCCTAACCTTGTTAATTCTTTCGAACACCTTCTTTCCATGGTGACTAAGCACTCAAATATATGAGCTTCCAGGGGATTGGGGAACATTCTTATTCAAACCTCCACAGGGAGCCTGCACCTGTAGTCCCATGTACTTGGGAGACAGATTTCTCAGGGGAGCCCAAAACCAGCCTGTTGAGGTCAGGCTCCTCTACAAAGTGAATTCTAGGGTACAAAGTGAGACCGTGCCTCAAAAAAGAAAACAGACAAAAAACCTAAAACAAAATAAACCCCCAAATAATTATTAGGATCTAGTGAGATGACTAAGCATGGAAAAGGTGCATCTCCAATGTCTGTCTCACACAAAAGCCAGAAAAGAGGCTGGAGGATGCCTGTTAGCATTCGGATTCTGTCTGCCTACCTGTAATGTCATTGCTTACCTTCCATGGTGGCGTGGGCCTGCCCAGGGCTATATAAAAGGACGTTTCTACCTCCTACCTCCCTCTTACTCTTTCATTTTCTCTCTTTTCTTCTTCTGTCTCAGTCTCATTCTTTCTCCTCCCTTTGGGGTACCCCTCCCATCTTTTCTTCCACCCCCATTCTCATTTAATAAACTCCTCTATAGCATAATGTTTGCTGCCTGGTATCTCTTTTTATTTTATCTTATATCTTACATATTAAGCATAAAAATGTCAACTGCAACAGGATCACCCCTATGAACTGAAAACATGCCACATGTCCAGCACCAGGAAAATGATGAGGACATTGTGGGCTGTCATGTACACCTGTGAAAAAGAAGCCAAAGGTGTGCATATCTGACAGGCTGTTTCTTAGTTACTTTTCTATTGAAGTGAAAAGACACGACAATCAAGGGAACTTAAAGAGGAGAACATTTAATGTGGCTTATGGTTTCAGAGGGTTAGCATCTGTAACTCTCATGGCAGGGAGCATGGCAGCAGGCAGGAAGGCATGCTGCAGTAGCTGAGAGGACACATGTGGAGACAATAAGGAAGAGAGTCAACTGGAGTGGTATGGACTTTTGAAACCTCAAAGTGCTCCCCCAGTGACATACCTCTTCCAACAAGGCCACGCCTTCTTCAAGAAAGCCACACCTCCTAATCCTTTCCAAACAGATCCACCAACTGAAGAAATTTATGTCTATTACGGCCACCACTATACAACCTGATTCCAAGAAAGCAAAGCAGTTACAGAAAAAAAAAAAAACAAACAAAAGCCCTTAATACCCATATGTACATACAACCATACAAATACGTACACATGACTCTCTCTCTCTCTCTCTGTGTGTGTGTGTGTGTGTGTGTGTGTGTGTGTGTGTGTGTGTGTGTGGTTGTTTGTTCTTTTTGCTTTTTGTGAGACAGAAAATCACTATGTAGCCTTGGCTGTTCTAGAGCTCACTATGTGGACTAAACTAGCTTAAAACTGAAACTCACAGAAATACCTATCTCTGCTACCCAATTGCTAGAACTAAGTCCTGATGAAATGATTTTAATCACATGGTAGAATGGGAGGAGTGTGTAATACAAGTTGTTCTCTTATTGGCCCTCCAACACACACACACACACACACACACACACACACACACACATATATACCCCACATGTGGTGGCATACATAAACAAACAAACAAACAACAACAATATATATATATTTTTTTTAACTAATGAAAACAAACAAGTAAATATAATTTTTAAATACAGGACCAGGGAACCTAGCCCAGGTGGTAGAGTGGCTTACATCTGTGAAGCTCAGATCCCCAGTGCTGAGGCCCAGGCATGGTGACACATCCTTTTACTTCAAGCACTTGGGAGATGGAGCCAGGAAGATTATAAGGTCAAAGTCATCCTCAGCTGAGAATGAGCAGGCAGAGCTAGGTGAGACCCTGACCCATAAAGTATGAAAGAGGACAATCAATGCATGTCAAGTGTTCCTTTGCATAGTGCAGACTGTTTGATGGGAACTGGAAATGTTTGGGGCCTGCATCAGTTGAAGTCAGATTTGCTCTGAAGTGCTTCAACCCAGAAGCCACAGCATAATATAGTCTTGTTCATCCCACTGAGATGTTTGATGAAAGCGCTTATGGAAGTGAAATTTGTTTCTAGAAAATCATTTTAAATATTATGCCAATCTTCATACAGTGACTTAGAATATAGGCAGGTAGTCAGAATGTTTTAAAAGGTTCCTTAGTAATCATTATAACCTGAAGTTATTTATTTACTCAACTAGCAGTCTGAGATTGATGAGTCACTGACATTTCTAGACTTCAACACTTAAAGATATAAATGCCAAACCTGAATACGTTTACTGACTTAGTGTAAAGGAGGGATAATTTTTCTTTCCAATGGTGTGTGGGAACATAGGCCTGCACTCTTATTTACAGAAGATGTAAAATAGGAGTCCAGCCCATGAAACTTAATGAGACCCTGTCTTAAAGCTGACAAAGAGAGTTGGCAATATAGCCCAGTGGTTGACCTCTTCCCTACTTTGCATGTGACTATTGCTTTGGTCCTCCATAACTTCAAAGATGTCTACCAACACAAATGACCCATACTTAATTTAGGAAATTAAAATTTAATCCCAGAAATTACTTGGTATGGAGACATGTCACCACATTTAAACATAAGCATCTGACAGTTTTGCAGGAAAGAAAAAAGTGTATCGCTTCCCTCCACTGAGAGCAGAGTTTGTGGATGGAGAATCCCAATCTCCCATTAAATGACACAGAATGTACTAACAGCCCAGTACTTGGGGCAGAGGCAAACAGAGTTCTATGGAGTTCCAGGCTATCCAGGGTTGCAGTGATATCATCTCAAATAAATCAACAACATACACCAAAAATCAAGAAGCATGAGGATGTAATTTAGTGGTAGAACATTTAGAACATGGGTTCAGATTCTAGCTCTAATATATTCCCAGTAATGTAATACTATTATCATATTTGCATATATATACATACAAATATATGTGTGTGTATACATATGTATACACACACATACACACACACACATAATTTGTTCAGAGGTTAAGAGCACTGCCTGTTCTTCTAAACATTGTGAGTTTCATGGTGGCTCAATACATTCTATAATGAGATCTCATGCCCTCTTCTGCATGTGTCCTGGAGGCAGAACAATGTACAAGTCTTTTAAAAATAAAACTGGTACAAAGAGATGTACATATACATACACATACATATCGTTTCTGCTTGTATGCTTTCCTAGGTTTTTGTTTATTTGTTTTTGAGATAGGGTTTCTCTATGTCATCTTGGCCATCTTTTGCTCACTTTGTAGACGAGGTTGGCCTTGAACTCACAGTGATCTGCCTTCCTCAGCCTCGCAAGTGCTGGGATTAATGGTGTGCACCACCACGCCTTGCCTTCTTAGGCTATTTTGTCATAGAATAGAAAATCAGACAAGATCTGAGTGTGGTTGTACACACCCTTAGTCCTAGAAGTCAAGACATAGAGTCATGTGGGCCTTGTGAGAGGAGAAACAGTTGACACCATCTGCAGAAGGCGTTTTGTGTCCCAGAAGGCATATAGTATTGGAGGCAGTGGATCTCTAACCTCATTAGGCAGGGATTCCATCTGAAAACATCAGAAACTTGTATGAAAGAGGTAAATATAATGTTTTTGGCTGTCTAACAACTAAAGGAAATTTAAAACGAACTAGAAAGCATCAATTCTCATCTACACTGCAGAAAAATATCAATTACAGTCCTTTAAAGCACTGAGAATAATTAAACATTTTATTTCTACTTGTTTTAATTCACAGATACATGTCCTAATTGAAAGTCTTCATCAAGTGACTATTGATAATATCTCCTCCTGACTTAATAGAGGACATTTTCAGGTGAACTTTGTTATGTAATTAACAATAAAAAGCATTTAAATTTGAGAAATGGTGTATGTTTTGATTTATCTTGACATACACAGCTTAGGCAAAATAGACATTTTAGGTAAACAGTTGGACCTTCAAAGTCAGTGGTTAAATATTTGAAAGAAAGCCAGGCATGGTGGTGCACACCTTAAATCCCAGCATGCGGGAGGCAGAGGCAGGTGGATCACTGAGTTTGAGGCCAGCCTGGTCTACAAAGCCAGTCCAGGACATCCAAAGAGACACCCTGTCTAAAAAAAGACCAAAACAAACAAAAAAAAAAAAGAATGAAAGAAGTTGTATTAATAATGAACTTAGATGAACAGCACTCAATTTGTTTTCAAACTATATTATTAAGGCTTATCATTTCATTAATTTAATGGGATTCAATAGCCATTTTTGTGCTACATATGAACATTTATTTTTGTATATTTTTTGTCTACCACTTTAGGTAAAAAAATTCCCATGCTTGAGAAAAAAAATCATTCAATTCCTTAAATCCTGAAAATATAATTAAATTTCAAATGATTAGACTTAGTTGGACTTGTGCCTGGTCATTTATTTCTGAGAATTGCTTCATCCCAGGCACCATCAGGCATTTATTATTTTTATGATTGTTATCAAAGCATGATGCTGTTGATACCACCTAACATTTTCTAATTATTTATATACAAACGCTAAATAATATGTTAATCAACAGTTTCTTCAGGAGATCACAAACTTACATATAAATTTTGAATAGCCTTTCTTTCTAAATTATACTTTCATATTTGCTGTGAAATTAGAATCAATACTTAGGATCTCATTAGCCCACACCCTTACAATAACATTCTGGATTTTTCTATGATTGAGTGAATTAGAATAACACACCTGATTACCCCAAATGTGAAAAAAAAGGCACTATTGTTGAAGATGCCATGCCCTGCAAACACAGTGACGGGACCCTTGAGCTGGAACAGACCTAAGTGCCTGTTTTCTGCGTGCCTCCTCAAAAGGAGGAAGGTGACCATGAATCCTACCCTCCTATCATGGCTGTGAACCATTTTATTCACCAAGATTTCATTGTAATTTTAATGGTTCTGTAGTTGCATTCATTCTTTAATGTGTTTTTGTTTTATTTGGTAGATTTTATTTACTTACTTCTTTTTAAATTATTTTTCCTGGGATAAAAACAGATTTTTGTTTTTTGGCTTTTTGAGCACCCTTGGCTATCCTGTAATGACTTTTGTACACCATAATGGCCTCAAAATCACATACATCCTCTTGCTTATACCTCCCCACTGCTGGGATTGAAGACATGAACCAATATGCCCAAGTGAAAATAGATTTTTAAAACACAGTATATTTGAAAACATATTTATTTCCAGCTATTTTTCTTACATTGTCCCCAAGAGTGGAAGATAAAGGAAAAAAGACATCCTTGAGTTCAACCTTGTTTCTTTCTCTGAATAAGACCAATATAATTTATAACCAACTCCCAATGAAAATAAACCTTTATAGACTGAGAAAACAACCACAAACCTATACAACACCCCTTAAGGAAAATGGAGTGTCATTCTCTTATGGTTTCTTCTGGCTGATCTGGGACGAATAATACCTTTGTAGCTTCCCAAATAATATTGGGGAAATTGTTAAACAAGCCAAAGATAATATGTTTGGTCCAGTCTCTCTATGTTAAGAAATTCCAGCCTTAATTAGAATCCTGTGTTGGATAGTCCAAAGTGATGTATCAACTATGATTGGAAGTATTCTCTGAAGCTGTTCTAAGAGCTGTTCTGTCTGATGAGGAGCAGCAACTGAATCATTTGCTGCTGGACCATAAAAGATGAAGGATGTCAAGTGCAGGATGCAGGGATGAATGAATCCTGTCAGGTCTGATCTAGTGTTAGTGTCCAGTTCATTTATTCTGAAAACATACAATCTCTCACAAGCATTATACCATAATCAAATTATAAATGTATTCCCACAGGCCCAGTGGGACCGCTCACGTTATCGGGAGAAGTGGGTCTTGCTTGCAGTGTCTAATTGTTGACCTAAAGCAATCTGGGAGCATCCTGGCTTTCACTGGCGGAAAGAGAAGATACATGGGATTCCTGCCAGCAGTCTGAATCCATATTGTCTCCAGCTGCCCGGGCCACTGGGGACTGAACCAGCACTCCCCAAAGAATAGAAGCTAGCTGGGTAGACTCATGTGGTAAGGTAGGACCTCCTAAAATATAAGGAGATGTGTGTTGTGATTGCAGTGTCTAATTGCTGACCTAAAGTGATCTGGGTGCATCCTGGCTTACAAGGGCATGGAAATTGCTGCCTCCTTGGATACTGTCAGTGGCCTGAAACCATACTGTCTCAGGCCACCAGGCACTGATCCTGCACTCTCCAACAGACACAACCTAGCTGGGTCAGCTCCTGCAGACCCAGCAAGAACTCCCAAATTCCTGGAAGTGGCTGGACACTTCTACAGAGTATAGAGCAGAGCTAAAAGAAAGCTATAGCACAGGAGATCTGATCCACCTGGGGCCTTGAGTACAAAGCGACAGGAAGGACAGGCAGCTGGGATTAACCTACACCACCAGAGAGCTTGTGTGCTGACCTTATTCTAGCTCCAAAAACTACTGATATGAATTACAGCAGTAAGGTGAAAGGGCCCAAACAGGAACCTACTTTGCATGACTCAGCCTGGAGCCTAAGGTGTAGAGAGCAGTGGAAACTGAATCACCTACCTGGTCCAGGGAAATACTCCCTATTCCCCACAGGCAAGAGCACCCTACCTATAAGCAGTCATCAACTATCCACTCTCAACAAGGGAAGGTCACTACAAACTTACTCCTAACATTACCAAAATGACAAGATGACAGGTAAAGAATGCTAACAAAAAACAAAAAAGGTTGGCATCTCCAGATCCCAGCAATACCAATGAAAACAACCTGGAGAATCCAACAACAATTGATATACAAGAAAATTACCTCAAGTTCTTAGTAAAAAGGATGATAATGGAAGAAACAAATAAAATATGTAAACAAATGCAGGAGGAGGCAAACACGAGGGCTGAAGATTTAAAAGAGTCATATAAAGAGGCACTTGAAGAATTTCAGAAAAATACAAATAACCAGATGAATGAAATCATCAAAAAAGTTCAAGACTTGAAGATAAAAATGGAAGCTATGATAAAGGAACACACAGAAGAAAAACATGATCAAGAGGCATCAGAAAAGAAAGCAAGCATCTCAGAGGTGACCTTATCTAACAGAATGTAAGAAATGGAAGAATGAATGTCGGGTCTTGAAGATACATTCATAAAACTCGAAACAACCACCAAAGAAAATGCTAAATCTGAAAAGTTCCTGACACAGAACATCCAAGGAATCAAAGAAACCATGAAAAGATAAAACTTGAGAATAATAGGTAGTGAGGAAAGAGGAGAAAACCGACTCCACAGCCCAGAAAATATCTTCAACAGAATCGTAGAAGAAATTTTCCCCAATTTGAAGGAGATGCATATGTGCATACAAGAGGCCTACAGAACACCAAATAGGATAGACAAGAAAAGAAAATCTTCCTGCCATATAATAATAAAAACACAAAATGTGCAGAACAAGGAACAAATATTAAAAATGACAAGAGAAAAAGGCCGAGTAATATATGAGGGCAAACCTATCAGAATTATTTCCGACTTCTTAGCAGAAACCATGAAATCCAGAAGGGCTTGGGCAGAGGTCTTGCAAACCCTAAGAGAACACAGATGCCAGGCAAGATTACTCTATCTAGCAAAACTATCAATAACCATTGATGGAGTAAACAAGATATTCCATGACAAAAACAAATTCAAACAGTACCTAGCGACAAATCCGGCTTTACAGAAGTTACTAGAAGGAAAACTTCACCACAAAGGGTCAAACTACCACCAAAACCTCATAGGAAATAGATAATTACACCATCGCAAAATCACAACCTCACAAAATCTCAACTGTACCAAACAACAAAAATGAAGGGACTTAGCACTAACTGGTCATTAATATCTCTCAATGTCAATGGTATCAATTCTCCAATAAAAAGACACAGACTAAATGAATGGATGCATAAACATAACCCAAGATTTTTCTGCATTCAAGAAACACATCTCAACCACAACGACAGACATTGCTTCAGAGTAAAAGGTTGGGGAAAATATTTCTAGCAAATGGTCACAAGAAGCAAGCTGGGGAAGCCATTCTTATATCTAATAAAATAGACTTTCAACCAAAATTGATCAAAAGGGATGAGGAAGGACACTTCGTATTCATCAAAGGTAAAGTCAACCAAGAAGACACCATGATTTTGAACATCTATGTTTCTAGTACAAGAGCTCCCCCTTTTGTAAAAGAGCTATTAACAAAGCTTGAGCCACTCATCGATACCCACACAATAATAGTGGGAGACTTCAACACCCCACTTTCACTCAAGGATAGGTCTTTGAATCAAAGACTAAGCCGGGAAATAACTTCATTTACCAATGTCATCAATCAAATGTATCTAACTGATATCTACATAACTTTTCACCCAAACACAAAGGAGTATACCTTTTTCTCAGCACCTCATGAAATGCTCTCTAAAATTGATCACATAGTAGGTCATGAAGCAAGCCTCAACAGATATAAGAAGATTGAAATAATACCTTGTATCTTATCCGATCACCATGGTCTAAGGCTGGACTTCAACAACAAGAGAAATAAAAAAAGCCTACTTGCACATGGAAACGAAACGACTTTCTACTTAATGACACGTGGGTCATGGAAGAAATAAAGGAATAAATAAAAGACTTCCTGAAAGACAATGAAAATGATGGAACAACACACCCAAATTTATGGGACACATTGAAAGCAGTGCTAAGAGGAAAATTTATAGCAAACTAAGTGCCTTCAAAAAGAAAATGGAAACATCCCACATAAACAACTTAACAATACAGCTGGAAGCCCTAAAAAAAAAAAACTAAGAAGCAGAAATACCCAAGAGGAGTAGATGTCTAGAAATAATCAAATTCAGGGCTGAAGTCAATAGATTAGAAACAAAGAAAACAATTCAAAGAATCAACAAAACAGGAGCTGGTTCTTGAGAAAATTAACAAAATAGACAAACTGTTAGCTAATCTAACTAAAAAAGAGAGAAAGGCTCTCAAAATCAACAAAATCAGAAATGAAAAGGGAGACATAACAACAGACACTGAAGAAATACAAGGAATCATAAGAACCTACTTTAAAGGCATTCATGCCAAAAAATTTAAAAATCTAAGGGAAAAGGACAACTTTCTCAGCCGATTCCATTTGAAAAAATTAAATCAAGATCAGATAAACAAATTAAATAGCTCTATTTCACATATAGAAATAGAAGCAAACATTGATAGTCTCCCAACCAAAAAAAGCCCAGGGCCAGATGGTTTCAGCGCAGAATTCTTCCAGTCCTTCAAAGAGGAGCTAATACCGATACTTTTCAAGATATTCTGAAAGATAGAAATGGATGGAACATTACCAAATTTCTTCTATGAGTACACAGTCACATTGATACCTAAAACCCACAAAGACCCAACAAAAAAAGAGAATTTCAAACCAATTTCTCTTATGAACATTGATGCAAAAATACTCAACAAAATAATCGCAAAGCGAATACAACAGCATATCAAAGACATCATTCACCATGATCAGGTAGGCTTCATTCCAGGCATGCAGGGATGGTTTAATATACAGAAATCCATCAATGTAGTCCACCATATAAACAAACTGAAAGAGAAAAACCACATGATTATCTTTTTAGATGCAGAAAATCATTTGACAATATCCAAAACCCGTTCATGTTTAACGTTCTGGAGTGATCGGGTATACAAGGCACTTATCTAAACATAATAAAGGCTATATACAGCAAAACAATAGCCAACATTAAATTAAATGGAGAGATACTCAAGGAAATACCTCTAAATCAAGTACCAGACAAGGCTGCCCGCTTTCTTCATATATCTTCAATATAGTTCTTGAAGTTCTAGCCAGAGCAATAAGACATCAAAAGGAGATCAAGGGGATCCAAATGGGAAAAGAGGAAGTCAAATTAACCCTATGATAGTGTATATAAGTGACCACCAAAATTCCACCAGAGTACTCCTACAGCTGATTAACACTTTCAGCAAATAGGCAGAATAAAAAATAAACTAAAAATGTCAGTAGCTTTTATATGTAGAAATGGCAAACAGGCAGAGAAATAAATTAGGAAAATTGCTCCCTTAACCAAAGCCAAAAACAATATAAAATATCTAGGAATAACCCTACCCAAAGATAGTACTGGACTTATTTGAAAAAAAAAAAAACTTTAAATCTTTGAAGAAAGAGATTGAAGATGACATCCGAAGATGGAGGGAACTACATTAATCATGGATCGGGAGAATTAACATAATAAAAATGGCCATCTTACCAAAAGCAATTTACAGATTGAATGCAATCCCCATCAGAATACCTACAAAATATTTTGAAGATATGAAAGATCAATTCTCAACTTCATATGAAGAAATAAAAAGCCCAGAATAGCAAAAACAGTCCTATACAATAAAAGATCCTCCAGAGGAATCTCCATAACTGATCTCAAGCTGTACTACAGAGCAACAGTAATTAAAACATCATGGTACTGGCAAAGAAATAGGCTGGTGGATCAATGGAATTGAATTGAAGAACAGAGATATATCCACACACATTTGGTCACTTGTTTTTTAACAAAGAATCCAAATCCATTCAATGGAAAAATGATTGCATCTTCAACAAATGGTGCTGGTCTAACTGGTTGTCTACATGTAAAAAATGCATTAGACCCCTATTTATCACCATGCACAAAACTAAAGGCCAAGTGGGTTAAAGAACTCAACTTAGAACCAGAGACATTAATTCAGTTAGAAGAAAAAGTAGGGAAGAGCCTCGAAAACACAGGCACAGGAGACAACTTCCTGAACAGAACACCAACAGCACAGACCTTAACATCAACAATTAATAAATGGGACCTCATGAGGCTGAGAAGCTTATGTAAGGCAGGTGACACTGTCAAGAGAACAAAGCGACAGCCTACAGACTAGGAAAAGATCTTCACCATCCCTTCATCTGACAAAGGTCTAATATCCAAAATATATAAAGAACTCAAGTAATTAAACGCCACCAAACCAAATAACCCAATAGAAAAATGGGTTTCAGAAGTAAACAGAGAATTCTCAACAGAGGAATATCAAATGACTGAAAAACTCTTAAAGAAATGCTCAACCTCCTTAGTCATCAGAAAAATGCAAATCAAAATGACACTGAAATTCCATCATGCCCCCCTCATAATGGTTAAGATCAATAACTCAACTAACACCACATCCTGCCTAGGATGTGGAGAGGAACATTCCTTCATTGCTGGTGGGAATGAAAACTAGTACAGCCACTTTGGAAATCTATCTGTTGCTATCTCAGAAAACTGGGAATAGGTCCTCCTCAAGACCCAGCTATTCCACTCCTTGGAATATACCCAGAAGATGCTCTACCACACAACAGGGAAATATGCTCAAATATGTTCATAGCTGCCTTTCATCATACCAGGTAAAAT